>NC_053429.1:15048376-15348376 GCF_007990345.1 Gossypium hirsutum
AATTGCGACCGTAACTATAAAGATTCAGAACTGTTTTTTTTTAGTTTCATAAATCAGTAATACTAATCTATAGCTCGAGTTGGTGCCTTCAAACAAATCCCAAAAGCTACAAATTTTGCTCAAACACTAAGAATCATGAAATACCAAGCAATCATCTCATCATCAATAACCACCATATCAACATTTTAACGTTTTGGCATACCACGCCCCACCTTCTCCATCCTTTACTATTTACAGGGCACCTGCATCATCCACCTTACACATTTCCTTAACCTAAACCAGTCCCCATCCCTATTTCGTGCGCATTTGGCATGCTGTTACCTGAAATGTATTCAAATTCCCATCTTTCACTCGTACTGAAAGCTCCATAGTTTATCGTAAGCACTGCATTCAAGTCTACTCAGAGTGGCAGACCGGAAGAACTTAGCAGTATGAGGTTCCTTTAATGCACTTCATCTAGAGCTTCATCATGAGGTACCCCACTGTTTATGGTTTCTGTATGAATGCCAGTTATGGCAGTAGGTGAGTCCGAGTACGATGGGAGCGACCTGCCCTTGGCAGCCAACTCCTCCCTTCTCGTAATGTCTTCAAGATCAATGTTTTAGGAAATTCATTACTTGAACAGCATGAATCAATGCCGTCAAGGGATCAGCCACTGAAACATATAGAAACTCTCATTTAGATATTGTTGCCAAGTTCATGGTTGGTTTAACTGAATGTCCGCCTAACATTTTCTCTCATTTTGGTCTGGGACAAAAGGAATGGAGAAAGAAAAGTAGGAAAACCTGAGTCATGTTTGGTGCAAAAACCATTGCGATGTTTCGGGCGTCCATTTTGTTGTATTGTTCGTGTTGCACAACATCTGCCATTAAGTTGATGGCCCAGTCAAGTAAGGCAGCTTCTGTTGACGGAATTAACCTTGTAAGTTGGATGCAGTCATCTTCGGTGTTGCAGTGCATCACCTGCTCTGGTGTGAGGGAATCAAGAACTCCGCTTGGAAGTTCTCTAAGCCATGCCTACAAAAAAAAAAGCATTTCCAGAGTTCAAGTACAGCCAACCAACTGAGAAATACTGGTAAAGATCTCATGCATGAAAACGAAAATGAACTCGTCAAAACAACAAATTACTAGACAGTAAAATTGAAGGATGTGGGTTGCATGGATTTGCAAGGTCCAAAACAACTTATATAATCCTCTTATTATTGTTAAATCTAAGTAGAACAGCAAAATGAACTCCATAAATAGGAACAGATCACATGCATGTAGGTACAAGAAACTCCGAGATCGGTATCAGGAACAAGACACAGGTAATTTCTAGTTGTGTACCTTTATCAAACCAGCCAAACAATGCACATCGATTCCGCGTGGTACTACACCTCTGTTTAACTTGTTCCGAACATACTCTTCTTGAGTATTATCGGCATTAATTCGAAATATTCCTTCAGCCTTCAATCAACAGAATCAAGCTTGTTCAAAACCTTAAACATTTAGAATACTATTCAGGCATTAAACCCAGCATAGATTTGAGACTTACCTTGAGGCCTCCTTCGGCGTACAAACGCTTCTGCATCATAAGAAGAATCGTGGGCACGCTGTTCCCTCTTGCATCATAAGAACACTGCATCGACTTGGCAGAAACCCGAAAGCACTTGCACTGGACAATGAAAAAACACGTATTGTATGTTTAAAGAAATATCAAATGGCTCTACCAGACTCCATATACTACAAACATCAATTGCTTTTCGGTTTTAATTAAAACCAAGGAATGCCACTGGAAAAATCAACTCTGCTCAATAAGTTGGTTGCATGATAAAACAAAAACCATGAATAACATGCTAGATCAAGAGAAAACAATGGCCATAGCAAAGGATCAAATCATTTCTTATGCATGTAAAGAACAATCCATGTCCAGAATCCACATTTGAAGCACCATTTTAATCAAAAATTGCTTACCATTTGATTTTGACTATAAAACAAATCCTACTGGGTGAAAGCAGAATCCTTGAATTTGCATCCTAATCAAAAGCCTTAAATTTTCTGAAAAAGTAAAACCTTTTTATTGCAAAGCAAACATTAACAACTTCCTTATCCAAAATAGCAAAAGTAGTTGCAATGTCTCTTTCTTCTACAGCTTTATTCAATGACATCCATAAAACCATAACAAACAAGACAAGGACTCAATTAAGTCCGACATAATATTTCAAACATACAAATACACCTACAAGAACAGCTGAAATTAAATAAAAATTAAAACTATCTTGTTGCCATTTAATATCATATTCATACGTATAAGCAATGGTGAAAAAGATCGTTAATTTAATGCAATATAATAGTGCATTTCTTTTTAAAGATAATATCTGATAATCCCCAAAAAAAAAAATCAACAAATCAGCAGATTTAACTAGCTTCAAAATCTAAAATTTGCAAAGCATAATAAACCCAAGAAAAATTGGCATAAAAAGAAAAAAAAAGATTGCAAACCAAACCTGGCACTTGGAACCCTTCTGGGAACATCAGGCTGTAGATCGATAGGCAAACCGAGGAAACCATTAAAGCGGTCGAAAGTAACGTGAGAAACATGTTTGACTTCAGTTGGCAAGCTAATATCCATGGAAGAAACGTCACCAGTATCCACGCTACACGTCACCAGAGACTTCCTTAACAACGCCGTCAAAATATCCCTGAACGGGAGCTGGTTATTTTCTTTCGACGTTGAATCACTGTTCCCGCGTCTCGCCCTCGTAGCAATGGGGTTCCCGTAACACCCATTTTCTTCTTCTTCTTCGTCTTCATCATCAAACATTTTTTCTTCATCGTCATTGGCGTCAACGCTGTTGGTTTGGGTTGGGTTGAAGAAGGGACTGGGCGGAGCAGGGTTGAACTCAGTGAGCCCGACGAGTCCACAAGATTTGGAGCGGAACAAGCCGGTCATCTTTCAGAGTCCTCCCTCTCTCTCTCTTCTTTAATTGAAAAGGGAAGAAGGAAAGGAACATATAAATATTATTATAATAAGAAGAAAATAAAACAGTAAGATGAAGAAGTTAAGTGAAGGAGGGTATGAAATTTAGCAAGTAATTAAAATAAAATAAAAAAAAGAGTTGGGCTTGGTTGAAAAGAAAAAAAGAGAGGAGAGAAGGGGCGGAGGTTGCTTAGAAATGCAGATTCTGGATAATGGTAAAGGACTTGGCACTGACATTCTATTTCCTTTTTGTTGCTTATGTTTTTTATTTTCTTATTTTGTGTGTGAAGTTATGTTAGGTGGAAAGGCGGAAATTTTCGATGAAATAGTTTTTATTTAAAAGTAAGTAATTATCTTTGATAGCATTTGAATCCATATAAATACTGGTATATTTATAGTAAGAGGGTTATTTAATAAATGTACTTTTTTAAATTTAGAGATAATCATTTGAATGATAATGTTAAAAATTAAATTAAATTAAAAGAATTGAGAAATAATCTACATCTTTTTCATTCGAATTTATTTGATTAAAATATGTTGGGATTCCAAAATACAAACAATAACCTTAATTTATTTTCAGGCATCACCCCCAAAATAAAGTAAAGAGAAGTTAGTTAAGTTGACAGGATTTAAAACAGCAGTTGACAATAAAGTGGTCAAGGGTTTGGTTTTGAATGGTAATGCATACGCGTGGTTTGTAATTTTGTTTTCCATATCTAAGTTAGTTAAGATCTTTAGGGCTAGTATTTCCTTCAATATTTAAATTAGGTATTAAATAAGATATTAACTCAAAGCAACGATTCGAAGAGAAAGAGGGAATCGGATGTTGATGCAAATCCCCCACATTATATTCATATTGACATGCCACTTGTTGCTTTATCAATTTTATTTAAAACCGAATTTGTGGATTAAATTGAATTTTCGGTTAAATTTCTATCGATGATTCAAAAATCCTTAATTTTTTTATTTATTAGGTTGGATTATTATTAAAGGACTGAATTATTCGTTTAATCAAATTTCTTAATGCTATACGTTCTAGACATATTACTGTATATATATAAATTATTTTGATCATTTTAGCTAATAATCTCTTAACTTAATGACAAGAGTTTTATATTGTAAGCATGAAAGTTTGAGTTAAATATCATGTTATCTCATTCCCCATCCCCAATGCTTGATTGAGTTCAGTATCATGTGTCAAGTGACAGTAAATCAATTATGAAAAATACAATAAAATCGATTATAAGCTAAATATTGATATGCTAAGGGTATTTATGTATGTCAATTTATATACATATTTTAAAAATTATATACTCATTACCAATAAGTGTTGAATGCAATGGTAAGTACATTGCACACTTAATGAGAGAGCTTGGGTTCAAACCTTGAAAATGACATTGTTGGAGGATAAAACTTTGGTTATGGTATGAATACGTAAATTTACTTCAATTATATGCAATATCAAACGTAAAATGATGTTAGGTTAGTAAAAGTAGACCATTTTACCAATAAAGACCCATTTCCAATTTTATTTACGAAAATGGGCCTTTTTATTATATATCGGAATGGGCCGAAAACACCAAAATGCATCCACGTAGGAGCGTTTTAGCCCGTGTTTTTCTAGGGTTAGGGCTATTTGCATGTTTAGTGCCTAGGGTTTGTGGGTTTAGGGTTTTATAGTTATAGTGTTAGTCTTTTGTCAAAATAATTTAGAGTTTATTTATTTAGGGTTTAAAAATTTTAAAAAATAAATCAGGGTTTAGAGTTTTAAAAAAAATTAGGTTTTAGGGGTTTAAAATAAATTAATTAAATTAGGATTTAGAGATTTTAAGAAAATTAATTAAATTAGGGTTTAGTTTTTTTAAAATAATTTTTTGTTTAGCTTTTAGGGTTTTTGTAAAAGGGTTTAGGTTAAGGGTTTAGGAAAAATTATATTGACAAGAAGAATTTTGTTTTATTTGCTACAGTAGTTTCAGAAAAATTAATTTTGAGAAGACGGTTCTGAAAAAATAATGTCAAAAACGCTTCAAGCAGGATGTACTGTCAGCAAAATTACTGAAAAAGCTCTCATATGGACGCTCCTTTTCTACAGTAGTTCCTGAAAAAATAATTTTGAGAAGATGGTTCTGAAAAAATAGTGTCAAAAACGCTTCAATCAGGATGCACTGTCAGCAAAATTACTGAAAAAGCTCCTATATAGACGCTCTTTTTCTATAGTAGTTCCTAAAAAATAATTTTGAGAAGACGGTTCTGAAAAAATAGTGTAAAAAATGCTTTAAACAGGATGCACTGTCAACAAAATTACTGAAAAAAGCTCCCATGTGGACACTTTTTTCTACAGTAATTCCTGCTTGGCCTTAGGCTATAAATGAGTCAAATTTCATTCTCATGTTGTATAAGTTACAACAAGAAAAATTAGAAAGGCTAAGTAGAATAGAAATTGAAGATGATGGAACGTATTAGTGTTGTTATTCACTATGATGGTGAGGTCCGTGACACCGAGAACAGCGTTGTTTTTTTATCGAAGAACACAATGAGACTGGTTTTTAACCAGAACATAGATTTGACAGAACTTCGTAAAACACTTAGGCACAAAATCTTCAGAACGACGCCAATGAGAGTTTCGTCTATTAAGCATCAATTTTGTGCTTTAGTTGATCCCGTGACATATGACTCATTTGATATCAAAGGTGGTCGTAGCTTGGAGGCGATGGTGCAGACTTATCTCGCTAGTGGATCATCCTATATTGAGTTATATATACAATTTTCATCACTAAATGAAGCATTTGTAACTTCAACATATACTGTTGTTCGAGAGGAATACACGACCCCTACTCGACACTCCATTAGTGGAAGGCAGAACACGGAAGCACCCGTGTTTGGTGGTAGTATGGAATACACAATTCTTACACGACACTCGGTTAATGAATGGGACATGCACCACGGTGTGTCGATGTTCGATGTTAGAAATACGTACTGGAAAATGACATCAACTTCTAGTGGTTGGCAATCCACATCTGATTGGGGACATTTCAAAACGTCCACAAGAAGGGATGATGTACTCCCTACAAGTCCACTGGCGAGGAGACCTCATACGTTGTAGATGATGGTAGGTTAGATAATACGTCTGATGTGGATCCACCTCGAGAGCCCAGCCTCGATAGTGTAAAAGTTACATTATTTTCTAAACCGAAGCCTGTTCCAACTGAACTTGAAGACGGTGAAGGGGGTTCAGATGAAGAAAAAGAATATCTGTGATTTAGGGCGTACTCGCTTCCAGCCCACATGTATAATGTTAATCTATCGGCAGATAATGTGTTGGAGTTTCCAGATCTACCATGCAGAAGTAGTGACCGTACAAGTTCATCATTGGATTCGGGTGAATTGGAAGTTGGTAAGGAGTTTTCCAGTAAGGATATTTTTTTTGGTGCATTAAAATAATATAGCATCATGAACAGGGTTAACTACCATGTGGTTAAATCTAAATTTGAGAAGTTCGAGGCCAAGTGTGTAGTGCAAGACGGTACATGTTCATGGAAAATCATGGCTTCGATTAGGAAAAATACATGCTTGTGGGAGATAAAAAAGTACAAAGGTTCACATACCTGTGTTGCCGGTACAGTATCACTGGGTGTTTAGGGTTATTGAATAATATTGTTATTACTTAATGTTGCATTATTTAACGTACTTCGCTGACAGGTGTTTCACAAGATCATCCCAAGATGGATTCATATATGATAGCTAGCTTAATACTACCGATGGTGAAGGCGAATTATAATACTCTTATGTCGATCTTAATTGCCAATATTTATAGCCAATTAAGGTACACGCCCTTTTACCGCAAGGCTTGGATAGCTAAGCAGAAGGTGTTGGAAAATATGCATAGTGAGTGAGACGCTTCATTTAATGAGATGTGGTAGTGGTGTCAGATGCTGGAGAGGTACGTCTCAGGTTACATAACAGACCTTGAAACGAGCCCTACGTACTACAACAACCCCTTCCTCTATAGATGCCAAGTGTTCAAGCGTCTGTTCTGGGGTTTTAAGCAATGCTGGGACGTATTTGTGCACTATAGGTCATTGGTACAAATTGACAATACCTTTATGTATGGTAGATATACCCATCGACTATTGCTAGCGGTGGCATAGGATGACGGTGGGAGAATCCTTCCAATTGTGTTTGCAATAATACCGGGGGAGTTAGGTGATGACTGAGATTTCTTTCTTTTAGGTTAAGGAGGCATGTCTGCTCCCAACCTGATATCTGCGTTATATCGAATTAGGACACTGGAATACTAGCTACAATTAAGCGACAGGGAAGCCTATGAGATTGCACACACCATCGGTATTGTCTAAAGCACGTTGCGTCTAACTACTATGGGCAATATTGGTCTACCACTGAATGACGACAAGTGACTAACATGGACATTTAATCTCTATTAATATAATTTCGTTTGTAATATTTAATTTATTCTGAGTGGAAGAGTGGTATGTAATTTTCGCTATCAACTTCTATTGATAGGGTATGAGATCAATAATGATTGTTTTCATGAAATGTTGGAGATTTCCGGCCAGTTAACGATTAAGGCACAAAATACCTCTGTAACATACCTTTCGATCAGTGGACACAAGCATACGACAGTGACCTACGATATGGTCATATGACCTTAAACCTGGCTGAATGAATAAATTCTGTTATAAAAGAAACGCGTCATTTATTGATAACCTCAGTTGTGCGAGAGACATATTTTTGTTTGGCGACACTATTTTCAAAGCGAGCAATGATTATAAAGGTCAAATACAGGGAGGTCATGTATGGTGTCGGAAGGTATTGCAAGAAATTAACAAGGCGAAGGTGTGGGCCAACACCATACACACAGTATGTTATGATCGCAACAACTTATGGTTTCGTGTGATGGAGTTTGACAGACCGAACCAAGGTATTACCGGGGGGAATATCGTGTACACCTGAGAAATAGGATTTGCAATTGTGGGACATTTAACACACTTCGTTATCCATGCGCTCAGGGAAGCCTATAAGATCACACACACCATTGGTATTGTCTAAGGCACGTTGCATCCAACTACTATGGGCAATATCAATCTACCACTGATTGACAGTAAATGACAAATATGGGTATTTAATCTATTTTAATATAGTTTTGTTTGTAATATTCAATTTATTTTGAATGAAAGAGTGGTATGTAATTTTCGCTATCAACTTATTTTGACAGGGTACGAGATCAATAATGACCATTTTCATAAGATGTTGGCAATTTTGTGATCAGTTAACGATCTAGGTGCAGACTACCTCTTTAACATACCTTTCAATCAGTGGACACAAGCATACGACGACGACCTACGATATGGTCATATAACCTCAAACCTGGCTGAATGCATAAATTCTATTCTAAAAAATACGTCATTTGCAGATGACCTCGGTTGTGCGAGAGACATATTTTCATTTGGTGACACTATTCTAAAGTGAGCAGTGAGTTATAAAGGCAACATGCAGTGAGCCATATATGGTGCTGGAGGTATTGTAAGAAATTAACAAGACGAAGGCGCGGGCCAACACTATGCACACAATATGTCATAATCGCGACAATTTATGGTTTCGTGTGACGGAGTTTGACAGACTGAACCAAGGTATTACCAGGGGAAATATTGTGTACACTTGAGAAATATGACTTGCGATTGTGGGACGTTTAACATACTTCGTTATCCATGTGCTCATATAATTACAACTTATCAGAATCTTCTTTTGTATTGCCTGATCTATTTAAGTTGTTACCAGATAGATAATTGTGTCACAAACCAAAATGTCGACCTTGCTCGAGTAGAATACATGATAATATGGATATTTGAGAAAAGACGAACTAACAGAAGTTGTGCGAATGGTGTAGGAACTCAGGTCATATAATTTGAATATGTCCAAATCGAAATAGTTGATAATTGCTTAAATGAAGCTATGTTGCATTATTTCTATTGCCTTATTCAAAAAAGTTCCATTTTATTAAATAGGACAAAATATAAAAATATATTACTATTAAAATATTCAAAACAACTTTTATTTTATTAAATGAAGCAATATAAAATAGTTTGTACAAATATATTAAAGAAATCAATGTATGTACCGATCAGAATTAGTGCCACATGGGGTAGTCGACGGTTACGCGCTGGATTTCTTCTTAGTTCAACTTCCGAGGAGGGTTGTGATTGTTCTGGATGTGGGTGTTGGGAGGATAATCAACCTTGATAGAATAAATAATGTAGAGGTGTTTGAATCCCATAAGGCGATTAGGATTGAAAATGAGATGAGCTCCCTGATGGTGCCTTGTGCGATCCTTTTTGCGATGATAGCCTATATATTGTAGGTTGAGTTGGAGTCATCAGGAAAGGAGATGCATCGAGCCATGCATTCCAACCTGGCATAGAATTGGGAAAAAATATAATGGTTTGGATACATATAAGGACTAGGATACGCACCTGGCATAATTTGAAAGGGCTGTGGTGTGGGTGTCGTCACTTGAGGCGTTGGGCCCGGTGATTTTGTAAGCGTGCCGTCATCCCTTCTCTTTGGATTTAAAGGGCCCAGTCGTTCTCTTTTGACACAGATTTGCCAGCACTTCTACTCTTCCGAGAGTAAATATAGCTTGTCATAGATCCTAAATCATGGCATGTAATCCGGCACATACGCTAGCTCCGAAAGGATGACCGGTTCGTGAGTAGGTATATGATCATACCGATTTTCCAAAATTTTGATATATTCTAAGAAGAATATGGCCAATGCATGTTCGATTACCGTAAGTCAATTTTGTGCTCATCGAACACTTCAGGTGTCACGAGAATCGGTTATCGGAATCCAAATTGCCATAACACTCTATCCGTCTGGTGTATCTCGACAGTAGTAGAGTTGACCAATAGGATCTTAACATACCAAATGTTTAGATTTTGAAAGAATTCATCTGAAATTACTACTCAAATTGTCAAATCATCGTATGGTGTCCATTGAAACTAAATGAACGTGATAAAAATATTAGTTATATACATAATACTAAATACTAAATATGAAACGACTATGTTATGTATATATATTTTATTTAATACTTTCATACGCTTCCGACTGTTGGTCTAATAGAAGTTGTATATCTTCAAGAGCGATAAGTATTTCAACATAATTCACCGAATGGTTCCACCTAATTAAATAAATTTTTAGCATAAAATTATATTTTAAACCTATGTAATAATTGTAAAATCTAATATAAGTTCTACCTCGTTATAGATGAGAATGTATATGGGTGGTTCACTCGAGGACGTAAAAATGGAAAGCGAAATCAAGCCCATGATTGTAGTAGTGATAGGCAACCTTTGATTTTGGCTTTATTTGGTTTTGTCGCCCCACACATCTCCCGGTACAATGTTGCCAACACGGCAGACCCCCAACTAAGTTTGTCAGCTGTTCTAAAATCAACGAGTTTCAGTAGCCACCTCAAATGTACGAGGTTTCGTGACAAGTCCAACATCATATAACCTCCAATGATCTCAAGGATGTATGTCCGAGCATATCGTATTCTTTCTACTTCAGTTGAATCATTCCCCAACTCCGAGAATGTGTTTCGTAACCAGCCCATCTTAACCCGACCTCCATAATATTATCCAGAATCGCACCCAAAAGATCATAGCATATGGCTCCCCAATCAGCAGATTGAACGGAACCGGTGAGTACGAACCCATCCATTGGCAATCTCAATTGTAACTGCACGTCCTCTAAAGTGATGGTACACTCTCCTCATAGAAGATGAAATGTGTGCGTCTCGGGTCTCCACCTCTCTATGAACACGCTAATGAGTTTTGGGTCCAACTTGCACCCCCGTCCTATATTGATCATGTGCCGAAAATCTGTTTCACTTAAGTAATTTTCTATCAACGGTAATGGAGGACCAGACATATTATGAATATAACATTGTAACACCCAATCTACAGACTATTATAAAAAATTATAAAATTAAAATTGCATAAATGGAAAAAATATTAAATAATATTCAAAAATTGAAATCAACCCTTACCATTTTCATTTGTTCGACAGAGATATGTTTATGATCGAGACAAGTTAATTCCCCGACCATTGCTAATACGATCAAATATTTTTGAAATTATAAAAAAATAAAACTAATTTAGAAAAAAAATTAAAGGAAATAATTAATTAAATAGAGCTTTGAAAATTTTAGGGAGAACTTTGAAAGCTTTTTTGAGAATTTTAGAACAAATGTTTGTGTAAAAAAAATAAGAGAGGGTTTTATAGGTTTTTTTTAACCGTTGGACCAGCCAACGGTCAAAATTTTAAATGAGCGCTGGAGTGATCGTTGGGGACAAAAACACGAGCTAAAACACGTCCCTGAGGGAGCGATTTTGCCACGTCAGCAAAGCGAGTCCACGTCTGTGCGTTTTGTGTTGACATGGAAAAATCGCTCCCTTAGGGACGCGTTTTGTAGGAATTTCTCCTAAAACACTCCTACGTGGACGCATTTGGTGTTTCCGGCCCATTCCAATAAATAATAAAAAAAAGTGGCCCATTTCCGTAAATAAAGTTGGAAATGGGCCTTATTGGTAAAATGGTCGTAAATTGTTAATAGTTAATGAAATTGAATTAAATCAAAATTTCATACATACAATTGTACAAAATTAAATTTTATGTAAAAATTTAAAATTTACCAGATTAGGTCATTTTTTGGAAGAATTATGGGAATAGGCTGATTTTACGAAAACGCTTCTAGCTGGAATCATTTTCAAGTGAAATACAGAAAAACATGTCTAGGTGGAAGTATTTTCAAGTGATTTGCAAAAGAAAAAAATGATTTGAGCTGAAAGAGTTTTTTGCCACATCAACACTAAAAGTGGCATCACCAATATTTTTTTTATTTTTGGTGACACCTAATAATTTGTAAATAAAACTTACAAAACAGGTCTTTATATAGACCTCAAGTTTCATTTCCTTTATTTTCTTAAGCGGTGTGAGAGGTGGAATATGTGTAGATATAGACTCATAATTCATTTGCAGCTTGTTCCTGAACAATGTGGGATTACTTACTCTTTTAACTAACAACATAATATTAAAGGCGACACTTAATTTTTTGGTAAAATCAACCTATTCCCGTAATTCTTCCAAAAAATGGCCTAGTCTCATAAAATTTTAAATTTTTCGGTATTTATGGATAATTTAATCCTTTATACATTTGACCAAAATTTTTAATGAATTTTTTTTTGAATAAGTGTCCATATATAATTTTATTTAAAAAACCTCATCCAAATAACAATAGATGCACAGATGCACATATATCTAATTTATAATTAATGTGCCCTCAAACTCCTTTCAATTTAAAGTGCAAGTAAAAATTATTCCCAAAAGGTTTTTCATTACATATTTTTCTTTCTTTTTATCATCCATTTCCTTAAAAAAAATACAAATTTAAACCCATATAAGATAAAGAGCTGCCAATAACCTGTACAAGTCAAAGCCTCCAAGATCAATGACTCTAGATTCAAGTCCAGACAAGTTAGGAACACATAAAGCTGGTTCAGACATTCATCACCGTTAACCATGTCGATTTTCAAGGGTCCAATAGGTGACTCCATCTTGTAACCTCCTTCGTTTACCTATGGCACTCGGAATTGTCATGTAGCATAAAAGCGTCCTACCAAGTTCTCGCTTGCCTAGCAACGAATCTAAATTAACAATCTATTGAACCCTGTTCATCAAGTGAATGTCAACAATTGAGTAACTTCATTATGAAGGTCACTGTTTCATACATAAATAGGGTGAAGTTTATTAAATTTCATTCACTAAAATTATTAATTTTAAGTTTGAAAAAGCAGTTAATTTGTGGCAATTTTTTTTATGGGATCCAGGCATTTTTAGGTTGATATGACTTCACAGTGTTTGAAGATTTTTCTCTTAGTTTTAAAACGCATCTTGATTTCAAGTTCGGGAGCTCAAGTTATGATCATTTTACTGAAGACTGGGCAAGCAAAATTTTTGAATAGGGTTATTATGAAAATTACGAGTTCCGGACTTCTAATTCAAGTTTAAATCATATTGGATTTGATTTTTAGAGTTATTTTATTATATATAAGCCAATATTATATTTATTAGGTCTTATTATTTCATTATTTATTTTGAATTTTGAATATATTTTTAAGTATTTTAAGTTATTTAGGAGTTTTATGTCAACAAGAAAGTTTAGTTTTAAACTATTTCTATTTAGGTTAATTAGAGTTTCAGTATACTTAAAGCTTTTATTTGTATGTACTTAGCTAGCCTATATAAATGCATCTTCATTGTACACAATTGAATCAAGTTCATTAAGCAACTTTTCTCTTTTGAGTTAATAAAATTATCTGAGTTTTTCTCCTCAAAAATTTCTCTTGAGTTTTCTTTTAGAAGAGTTTTAACAATCTTTTTTAAATTGTGGGGATTATCTTCAAGATATTTCTTTCCAAGTTTTCTTTATTGGAGGGAAAATTAGAGTCGTCTGAAAGGGTTGTAAATCCATCTAGTTTCCAAGGCTCTTTAGGATTTTTACACGCCATTTTCCATCTTTTCCATCTATCTTATCTCATTTCTTTCTTGTTCTGTTTTGTTCTTGTTCAGTTGTTTCTAATATTTAATTAGGATTCATTGTTCTTTTCCTATCTTTTATTGTTTTAATTGCTTCTCTTTTTAATTATTAGATATGACTTGAATTTGTTTGTATTTCATATTGTGTCAAACTCTGAGTTCTTCTTCATTTGTTTAGAGCCCTAGCCCATATCTGCGGCTGGACAAACTTACGATCTTGGTCATTATCATCACACAACAACTTCAACTGCTAGGGATATTGTTGACTGCTTCCCGCATGTTCTCCAATCAAAGGTCTAGTGGAAAAGGACAACACTACAAAACAAAACCATGATAACCAACAATTAGTACTACCCAATAAAGTTGGATCCCTATGCACCATTAAGGTAAAGAACCAAATTCAATTGGTGGTGTTGATTTCTTTTGCCAATTGAAACAAAAAAAAAACCCAAAGAACCACCAATGGGACATTCAAAAGAGGCCAAGAATAAACATCTGCATAGGTGGTCGAACGGCACCAAGTTATCACCCAGCAATTACCACCAACAATCAGGAGAAATGCGAAAATAAAGGAGGATAAATAGAGGAGGAAATGAACGAGTGTGGAAGAAGGCAATAGACCATCCAATAGAAAGGGATAATAAAAAGGAAAAAGAGACTTGGCCAGCAGTGTGAATGCCAATCGACCATACATCGAGGAGGATAAGATAAAACCCATGCTAGGATTTAGAAACAAGAGAATAACTCACAAGAGAAGTAGTTTTTCCCATAGAAGAAATCAACATAAATTATTTCTTTTTCATTGTTTACCTTTTGTATTGTATATCCAATTATATCTTATCTATCTACTTATTTTATTCAACATTTAAAAAAAATCTATATCAAGTAAAAAAATTAAAATAATTATTAACACATTTAAAATGTTAAAAATTAATAATAAAAAATATTAAAAGTGGAACATTTTTATTTTCATTGGTTTATGAAGCACATCTTTAAGAAGACGTTTGGTATAGTGGAAAGTTATCACAATTGAATTAATTGGTTGAAACGTGATTCTAATTTTTGATATATAAAAATTAATTTACTTTTCTTAGGATGTAACATTCTCTTGGGAGTTGCTTTCCTACAAGCATTTGGGAAGTGATCCTTAATAATTGGTGAAAGTGATTCCCTTAATAATTGATAAGAAAGCTACTTTCGCTCAGTATTAGCATCAGAGAATTTCAAGTCATATATACATTGTATTAATATACTTGAATTTATACCTATAGTATAATGAGATTTTTTTTTTTTGCAATTTTATATCTTCACAATCTTTAGTTAATATACAATTTATTTTTCAAATGTATTCATGCCAAAACGTGTTGTTAATAATAAAAATTATTGAAAAATATTATTAAATATTTAATTCAAATATTTTTTAATAATAAAATAATTGAAATGTTAAAATACACTAATATTATCTTTTATTTAATAAGGATAAATTTTTTTAAAGTACTCTTACGTTCTCAAAAAATGTTGAGTGTATTAAACAAATTAATATAATTTTTTTGAGATTTGATCAGAACTTTCAATGTATATTAAATGTTGTAAAGTAACTTTTCCATCAAATATACTTCATTAAAATCATAACATGAAAATGCAGGTGCAGAAATCCTAAATTCTTTTTGTTTGTACCTAAGCGTAACATTTCCATCTTACAAATAAACGGAATTTGAGTTTAATTAGCTTAAATATTAACTATTTCTTAAATCTACCAAAAGTAAAAGTAATGTCCTTTTGTTTTGGTCCAAGTGTATGAACAAAGTTATCTGAAAGCAGGGGCAAATTAGGGCATACATCGAAAGGCATTATCAGATTTGATATACTTACCGGTAAAACATACGACCCAGGAACGTCATCTACCATGCAAAATGCAGCTAAGCTGACATTGCTATACCACCGCTTGATGTTGATCAACGGTTCCTGGTCGGATTACAATCTTGTTTAAATGTCCTCTTGATCAACAAGAGTGGATACTTGTTAAGGAAAACCATTGCTGTAGTTATCACCCGTGCTGACAATAAGTTCAATGAAATATACAAAGTAATAAGTAACAAATCATTCGTCACTCAATTAAATTATATGTCTATTTGGAGCTTCATTAGGTATAAATGTGATGTGTGATTCTCGCTCAAATTTTATTTTGGATTTAAATTCTATTATGGGTAGA
Organism: Gossypium hirsutum; assembly: GCF_007990345.1. Lineage (NCBI taxonomy): Eukaryota > Viridiplantae > Streptophyta > Magnoliopsida > Malvales > Malvaceae > Gossypium > Gossypium hirsutum. The sequence goes on from NC_053429.1 coordinate 15,064,164, forward strand.
ATTGTCAATATTTATTTTACTTCAGATGTAGATTTATTTGTGATTATATGCAAATTGTTTTTTAAAAAAAGTTAAAATTTTCTATTAGTCATTGTAGTATGTGTAAGTTTTGAATTTAGTCTTTCAACTTTAATTTGATCAGTTTTAGTCACTGTATTTTTTCCAATTTTAAAAATTCAAACTTGGCTAAATAGTAGCTATTAAGTTTACAAAGTTATGCATTTCTAAAATCTCATGCAACAAACTTATTATTATAAAATGTATAATAACATATTAATTTATTATGTTCACATATTATTCACAAAAAAGTCAATTGATAGATTTATTGGAATTCTAAACTTCAAAAAGTACAAGAATTAAGGACGATCAAATTAGAGAATTAGACTAAATATACAACTTAACAAATGAATTGAACCATTACTGTTTGAGTAATGATTGGAATTTAGAATTCAAAAATCGAGAAATAGGGATTTAGCTTATGGTATATGCATGGTGGTTGTGGGTTGACAACAAACATGCAGGAGGAAAATATATAGAAGGTTGGTGAGGATGATCCTAACGCCTCAACCAACAGCAGGCGAATGAATGCTTGTGGTAGAAGCGTTACTACAGATCATGCATCCTGGTTTCATGCAAAATTGGTTATAGGAAACTCAAAGGGAGAATTTACGATATTCACCATTTGATTATGAGTTACTTTGAAGCTACTCCAAAGGATGGGATGGGTGAAGCAAGTGGGTGGAATCGTGTAGTCGACGGCATAGCTAAACCACCGACTGAAAATAAGCTACTACTTGGCTGCAACATATGTATGATTGTGGTTTCTACCTTAAGGATTTATTTATGAATCAGAAAGTTGAGGAGTGGTGATTCTAAGCCTGGGTGAAGCGGCCATTTTTTTTCATTTCTACCACTTTTTGCATGATTTTGTAATTTATAGGAAACAAGCAATCTATTATTTTACTTTTACCATATTTATAAATAACGGATGAATAAATGAAAGAAGTTCTAGTTGAAATGATAAGTTGAGGTTTCGGTTATTATGATGCAGCTGAGAGCAAAATAAAATTTTAGAAGTTTGGAGGATAAAGCAAAAAATTTGTTTAAAAGGAACATAAATTAAATACCTCATAAGTGAATGGATTACACTACTTGCTCACTCTAGTTAGCTCCTGTAACATAGTGCCTTAAATTCAAATTATAAGTGTGAGTTTAAACTGATTTTTATTGATTTTGTATAAAATATAAAAAAATAATAAAGAAACATCATCAAATTAATATTGTTAAAAATGGTGTTAAGAAATGGCTTAAAATTGTAGTGGATGTTGTGTGGTAGTGGGTTGTTGGTGGTAGTGGATTAGTGGATGGTTGTTGGTGTCCATTTTCAACCACAAATCTTTGCCAAAGTTTTGGACAATTATGTCCTTGAACTCTCTTATAAATAGAGAGGTTCATTAGCCATATTCATCATCCCAAACCAAGAGAGAGCAAAGCTTGTTCTTTGAAAGCTAGGATTTTAGCTTTCGGGTTTTCTATAGGGGTTGAGAGTTGTGAGGTTCTCGGGTTGTGTCTTGAGTGTAAAACACTTGTAATCTTCATCTTGTTATAGTGAAATTTCTTTTCGCCTCTGCCGTGGACGTAGGCATTAAAGCCGAACCACGTAAATCCTTGTGTTCACTTTATTTTTCGTTCCGGTCAATTTATTGTAGTCATATCGGAGTTCTCGAATCGATCCTTTCCGCTACAAATTGGTACCAGAGCGTAGTTGAAGGAGTGATAATATTTTCTGAATTGCCCTGTGACTGCAGCTTTGTCTGATCTTTCACATCAGGAAGAAAATATTATCATTCATTCAAAGGTTCCAAATTATGGCTACAAGTGTTTCATCGACTAAGTATGATGTCGAGAAATTTACCGGGAAAAATAGTTTCAGTTTATGGCGCATCAAGATGCGGGCAGTGCTGGTTCAACAAGGATTGCTAAAAGCATTGTCTGGTAAAGATAAATTACCAAGCACGCTTTCGGAAGAGCAAAAGGATGACATGCTAGAAAGAGCACATAGTGCTATTCTGCTATGTCTAGGAGATGAAGTGCTACGAGAAGTAGCGGATGAGAAAACCGCGTCAGGTTTGTGGCTCCGGTTAGAGAGCAAGTACATGACGAAGTCATTGACGAACCGGCTCTACCTCAAGCAAAGACTCTATGCCCTGAAGATGGAGGAAGGTACACCTGTTTCCCAGCACCTGGATAAATTCAATTCCATTATCATGGATTTGAATAATATCGATAACAAAATCGATGATGAGGACCAAGCAATAATTATTTTGTGTTCTTTGCCTCCCTCGTATGAGAATTTTGTTGATACAATGATGTACGGTCGTGATGACCTGACTCTAGAGGAGGTGAAAAATGCCTTAAGTTCCAGTGAGTTGAGGAAGAAAATCACTGGTAAGGTGGTCGAAAACAATGAAGGCGAAGGCTTGGTTGCTCGAGGAAGATCCAAGGCAAAGGGTGGAAGTTCAAGTAAAAGCCATCCTAGATCGCAGTCCAAGAAGAGAATACAGTGCTACTACTGTAAGAAGTACGGGCACATGAAGGTAGATTGTCCGAAAAGGAAGGAGAAATCAGAATCACAGGAGCAACAAAATGATCGTGCGAATGTAGCTGATGCAGATTCTTCAAGTGATGCCGAGATCGTTCTTGCAGTATCCGACTCTTACGCTGGTGGGAGATGGATTCTTGATACGGGAGCTACATTTCATATAAGTACTTCGAAAGATGCATTCTCAACATACGAGAAGCATTCTGGTTCAGTACTAATGGGAAATGACCACGCATGTCAAGTCATGGGGATTGGCACAGTTCGTATAAAGATGTTTGACGGTATTGTTAGAACTCTAACTGACGTTCGGCACATTCCAGAAATGAAGAAAAATTTGATCTCTTTGAGTACGTTGGACAAGAAAGGCTTTCGGTACTCTGCTGAAGGTGGAGTTCTCAAGGTATTCTCGGGTGCTTTGACTGTGATACGTGGTAATTTGGAGCGGGGCCTTTACTTCCTCGATGGTTCCTCGGTTACAGGTGTTGCGGAGTGTCATCATCAGATGATCTAGATTCTGACACCACGAAGTTATGGCATATGCGGCTCGGGCATATGAGCGAGAGAGGCTTATCGGTGCTAAGCAAACGAGGATTATTGTCTGGGCAGTGTACAGGAAAGTTGAATTTCTGTGAGCACTGCGTCTTCGGTAAGCAGACTCGGGTAAAGTTCAGCACTGGGATTCACAAGACAAAAGGCACAGTGGATTACTTCCATTCTGACCTTTGGGAGCCTTCTCCGACAATTTCTAAAGGTGGTTACAGATATCTGCTTACCTTTATCGATGATTACTCGAGAAAGGTTTGGGTGTATTTTCTGAAGAGCAAGTATGAGGTTCTCATCAACTTCAAGCAATTTAAAGCTTTGATCGAAAATCAAACAGGAAAGAAGATCAAGCGATTCCGGACGGATAATGGCTTGGAGTTTTGCTCAGGTGAATTCAATGAGTTCTGCAAAAATGAAGGAATAGTGAGACACCGCACTGTTCGTCGAACACCACAACAAAATGGAGTTGCAGAACGCATGAATAGAACTCTCTTGGAGCGAGCTCGTTGCATGCGATCAAATGCTGGGCTCGGTGAAGAATTTTGGGCTGAAGCTGTTAATACTGCTTGTTATTTGGTTAACAGATCTCCGTCAACAGCTATTGAGCTGAAGACTCCTGAGGAAGTATGGTCTGGTTCTCCTGCTGATTACTCTGGTTTAAGAGTGTTTGGCTGCCCTGCGTATGCTCATGTAAATGAGGGAAAACTCAAACCGAGGGCGAAGAAATGCATATTTCTTGGATACGGCCAAGGGGTGAAAGGATACAGGTTGTGGTGTCCTGATCCGGTTTCGTCCAAGTTCATCATCAGCAGAGATGTGACTTTTGATGAGTCATCCATGCTTCGATCCACCACAAATTCCCGGGAAAAGGAGGAGTCAGATAGAATGGGAGATCACGGTGTTGAGAAGCAGGTGGAGTGTCAGGTGGACGCTCCAATTCCTACGGAAGGTACTTCAGTCCAGGATGATCAAGTTGAGGTGCAAGATTCCGATGAAGATGAGTCACCTCAAGAAAAACCATATAGCATTGCCACTGGAAGAACGAAGAGACAAATCAAACCAAATCCGCGTTACGCTAATCTGGTGTCTTTCGCGCTCAGTGTGGCGGAGTCCATTGGTATAGAACCTTCCAGTTATAATGAGGCTGTCACGTGTGATGAGTCGGCACAGTGGGCAATTGCTATGAGTGAGGAGATAGAATCTCTTCACAAGAACCATACTTGGGAGTTGGTTAAGCCGCCAAGTAACCAGAAGATAGTTGGTTGCAAATGGGTCTTCAAGAAAAAGGAAGGCATCCTAGGGGTTGAAGCAACTAGATTCAAGGCACGATTGGTTGCTAAAGGCTTCACTCAGAAAGAGGGGATTGACTACAATGAAGTTTTCTCCCCAGTCGTAAAGCATTCTTCCATTCGTGTATTACTTGCCATGGTGGCCAAGTCTGATCTAGAACTTGAGCAGCTTGACGTAAAAACGGCGTTCTTGCATGGTGAGCTCGAGGAAACAATCTACATGCGTCAACCAGAGGGTTTTACAGTTCCTGGTAAAGAAGACCATGTCTGTCTATTAAAGAATTCTTTATATGGATTGAAACAATCCCCAAGGCAGTGGTACAAGCGGTTTGATAGCTTCATGATTCAGCATGGTTACACAAGATGTGACTATGATGCTTGTGTCTATCATCGGAAGCTCTCAGATGGTTCGCACATTTATTTGTTGCTGTATGTTGATGACATGTTAATTGCTTCCAAAACATGTCGGAAATCAACAAGTTAAAGTCGCAGTTGAGTGGTGAGTTCGAGATGAAGGATCTGGGTGCTGCCAAGAAAATTTTGGGCATGGATATTCACAGAGATCGCAAGGCGGGCAAGCTTCGTGTGTCGCAGAAGAACTACATTGAAAAGGTTCTTCAACGCTTCGGCATGGATAAAGCGAAAACTGTGAGTACTCCGTTGGCACCACATTTCAAACTCTCTGCAGAGTTGTCACCACAATCTGATGAAGAAAAGCAGCAAATGTCTCACATTCCATACTCGAGTGCAGTTGGAAGCGTGATGTATGCAATGGTTTGCACTCGTCCAGACATTTCACATGCAGTTAGTGTGGTCAGCAGATACATGAGTTGTCCTGGCAAGGAACACTGGCAGGCCGTGAAATGGATTCTCAGGTACTTGAGAGGTTCTGCAGATTTATGCTTGGTATATGATCAGAGTGACTGCACTAGCAGTGTCACGGGCTATGTGGACTCTGATTATGCTGGAGATCTGGACAAAAGAAGATCTCTGACGGGTTATGTTTTCACTTATTCTGGAGGAGCCATTAGTTGGAAAGCTGTGTTACAGTCTACCGTAGCCTTATCTACGACTGAGGCGGAATATATGGCGTTAGCAGAAGCAGTGAAAGAAGCATTGTGGATGAAAGGTCTAGTAAGCAGTTTGGGTTTACAACAGGATTTCACTGTTGTATTTTGCGATAGCCAGAGTGCCATACATCTGACTAAAAATCAGATGTTTCATGAACGGACCAAACACATTGATGTCAGATATCATTTTGTTCGGGAACATGTTACGCAAGGTGACATTGTTATCAGCAAGGTTGCTACCGAGAAGAATCCTGCAGATATGTTAACTAAGGTGATCCCTGCATATAAGTTCAAGCATTGCTTGGACTTGATAGGTATTCGGGATTGATTAGCGCCAGAGAGGCGTTTGGAAGAGGTGATCCAGTTCGAGGAATTCACTATGATGTTCAGCTTGGTAAATTTCAAGCCAAGGTGGAGATTTGTTAAGAAATGGCTTAAAATTGGTAGTGGATTGTTGTTGTTGGTAGTGGGTTGTTGGTGGTAGTGGATTAGTGGATGGTTGTTGGTGTCCATTTTCAACCACAAATCTTTGCCAAAGTTTTGGACAATTATGTCCTTGAACTCTCTTATAAATAGAGAGGTTCATTAGCCATATTCATCATCCCAAACCAAGAGAGAGCAAAGCTTGTTCTTTGAAAGCTAGGATTTTAGCTTTCGGGTTTTCTATAGGGGTTGAGAGTTGTGAGGTTCTCGGGTTGTGTCTTGAGTGTAAAACACTTGTAATCTTCATCTTGTTATAGTGAAATTTCTTTTCGCCTCTGCCCGTGGACGTAGGCATTAAAGCCGAACCACGTAAATCCTTGTGTTCACTTTATTTTTCGTTCCGGTCAATTTACTTGTAGTCATATCGGAGTTCTCGAATCGATCCTTTCCGCTACAAATTTTAATTATTTTCTGACCATTGATGCCGGTCACCGAGCAATGTTACACGTCATGGGTCAACATGCCACATCATCAGTCAATGTGTCATATTATCAATGACGTGGCATGTAATCATCGGCTAAGCGCCTTTATCTACCACAATGAGACAAGAATATCTGTAAGTACTAAAATGAGAACATGGATATAATTTTTGGGTTTCCATTAAAAAGATGGATTATAATTATCTTATAAAAACACTTTTTTTTTTCTTTGTGATAATTTTGAAGTTTGATGTGGGGTGAAAGTGTGAAACAAATATTTGAGGCTTGAATCATACATTTGATGTCTTTTGCAATACGTTGGTTAGTGGCTTTGCATGCGCCTCTTTGATTTTTGGTTGGATCATACGGAAGACACAGATTTATGTAAATGGCTTTTGCTTCAAGCTAAACCTTTGCATTTGTTCACACTGCATCCTTTCTCCCATTGTGTTTTTACTTGAATCTCAGTTTGATAAGAGTTTGAAGATTTATTTTATTTTTGATGTTTTGGAATGATAAAGGCTGATCCATATGCTAATTGTAAAACGGTTTTTATCAACTTCTTACTTGTATAGCCTTGCTTTATTGTCGACTCTGGTTTAGGTAGTCATAATAATACACGGGGCTTTTGTTTTTTTTTTCCTCTCAGATGCTCCGTATGGTGGCCAGCACTATCGGGTGCAACAAAATCCTCCACCGCCTGTGAATCAATCCAGTGCAGTGCCTACAAAGCCCTCACCTCCACCAGTTACAGCATGGCGTCCTCAGCCAATGCCACCTCCTCCACTTTTCATGAGCAGCAGTGGAGGTTCTGGCTCAAATTATTCAGGTTCCGAGAACCCACTTCCACCATCTTCACCTGGTATTGTGTTAGGTTTCTCCAAGAACAGATTTACCTATGAAGAATTAGCAAGGGCAACAGATGGCTTCTCAGATACTAACCTTCTTGGACAAGGTGGTTTTGGGTATGTGCACCGTGGAGTTCTCCCCAACGGGAAGCAAGTAGCAGTCAAGCAACTGAAGGCTGGAAGTGGACAAGGGGAGAGAGAATTTCATGCTGAAGTTGAGATTATCAGCCGTGTTCATCACAAACATCTTGTGTCATTGGTTGGATACTGTATCTCGGGGACTACAAGAATGCTAGTTTATGAGTTTGTTCCCAACAACACTTTGGAGTTTCACTTGCATGGTAAGCTTGTCTAAGTTGCATGTCATCATGCTTGTTTGAATTACTGGGCATGGCGAGTAATGTTCAGTTCATCTGGTAAGATGATCTAATACAGAATGTTAATGCAGGAAAGGGGCGACTTACCATGGATTGGCCAACTAGGATGAGAATTGCTTTAGGGTCTGCAAAAGGACTGGCATATCTTCACGAGGATTGTATGCTTTTTCACTCTCACTCTCTCCCTTGCATGCGTGCTCTATATTTAGGATTTTAGTCTCTTATTAACCTTGTCAATGTTTTCAGGTCATCCTAAGATCATTCATCGTGATATTAAGGCGGCTAATATTCTTTTGGATTTCAAGTTTGAGGCTAAGGTATTGATTTCACTTTAATTTCTTGACACTTTTAAACGCTTGAACCATAAACGAAATCCAAACAAATGCAACCAAAATGTCGGCCTTGACTTGTCTGTTTTATTTCATCTTTACTTAACCGAAAAGGATTTGCTTGTATCAAGCTGTTAACCAACTAATTAAAAAATAACATTCTTTCAGTTTTAACACCAGTGTATAGGTTTCATTGCATTAGTTTTCAATTACTGTCTTTGTTTTTTTGTTTGTCCAAATGTATTTCTCTCTATTGTCATTGAGATGATGGATAAAACTGTTGTTTCCAGGTTGCTGATTTTGGACTAGCAAAGTTCTCTTCTGATGCCAACACTCATGTCTCTACCAGGGTGATGGGTACTTTTGGGTAAGAAGACTTATGCATTCTCTTTTCTTGTTATATAGGATTTGTGATTAAATTTTTTTGCCTCTAGTTGTTTATTTACTTAATTCTCACTCTCTCCAGGTATTTGGCTCCGGAGTATGCTTCAAGTGGAAAACTCACAGACAAGTCAGATGTTTTCTCTTTTGGAGTCATGCTTTTGGAATTGATTACTGGACACAGACCTGTTGGCTCGTCTTACAGGGAAGACAGTTTGGTGGACTGGGTTAGTTATTAACTTTGGTCTATGATTGTCTATGCAAATACACACAAACTCGCATAATATCATCTGCATATTCTTCTCTGACTCTCTGAACCAGTTCCGGAAAGGAATTCTGGATTTACATTTCATAGATTCTTTATTAAGTAAATCTGATTTGGCATTGCAGGCTAGGCCATTGCTCACACGAGCTATGGAGGATGGAAACTATGATAGTCTGGCTGATCCTAAATTACAGAAGGAATATAACCACAATGAGATGACTCGTATGGTTGCTTGTGCTGCTGCTTGTGTGCGATATTCAGCAAGACGTCGTCCCCGGATGAGCCAGGTAATTGGTGTGGTAAATTTTTTTTTAAATGTCATTTTTAGTATTGAGGGTCTGCTATGTCTTGTTGATGGATATGACACTGAAGATGAATAATTGTGAAAGCAATCCATCTCTATTAATGGAAATTTAATTGTGAGCGACTGCATTTCTTAAGTATCTTGTGGGTATGATGGCTGCCAATCAAGTGGGGTAACCGGTGGTTGATGGTTTATGAGTGAACCGTACTTTCTGTTTGACCTTATAGTTACTCCTGTGTTCCATTCATAATTGTACTCTTAACCAAAACTTGCAATCAAATAGATCGTCCGAGCTTTAGAAGGAGATGCGTCATTGTCTGATCTCAATGAAGGAGTGACACCTGGACAAAGCAGTGTCTACAGCTCTTATGAAAGCTCTGACTACGATACAAACCAGTACAATGAAGACATGAAAAGGTTCAGGAGGATGGCATTGGACACACAGGAATATGCTGCTAGTAGTGAATACAGTGAAGCCACCAGTGAATACGGTTTATACCCTTCTGGCTCAAGCTATGAAGGCCAAACCACCAGGGAAATGGAGATGCGGAAGATGATGAAAAATAGCCAAGGTTTTAGCGGAAACTCAACCTCGTAACGCAACATATACCTTATTACACTGTAAAGATCCCATCCTCTTGTCATTTTCATACTATAACTTGGATTGGCTTGTATTTCTTGAGATACCCCATACCACTGAAAATTTTAGCCCCTCTAATTTTTAAACCAAGGGTTTTCATTGATTTTTATTTTTTTTAGTGATTCACACAAATAGTAAATGATGCATACAGTTTGCCTGATTCTTTTATTTGTTGTTTAAATGTTGAAATCAGTTTGGTTTGCTGAAAACTAGACTTTGTCCTTTTATTTTGTTGTTAAAATGTTTCCTGTCAGTTTGCTTGGATTGCAAGTTTAGGAGTTAGGTTGGGCTCCCATGGTATATGGGTGGCATTAGTACGTAGCTTGTTTGCATTTAAATCAAGTTTCAACGTCAGATACACCAACTCAGAGCATCTCCATCAATGAACCATTGGTGGGAAGAAATCAAAGAAACAAAATTTAAGGCATAGAGTGTCAGTTTGAGTTAGGTTCAGTTGATGCTGTCATGTTCTTTTTCAAGTTGTGTTAGCTTTGAAAATGAGCAAATTTTGAGGTAAAAAAGGAATAGGATGACGGGTGTGGCCACCATGGCACATTCCAACTTTAAAATTTGAAAAGCTTAGCTGGGGTTGGGAGCTCACTTTATCACATGCATAACAAAGCAAAATTCTCTCCATTGGAAATGACAAAAAGTTGGCAGATTGTCTTTCTTTCGTTTTTTTGGGTGTCTGTGAAGGGTGTGGTCCTCTCCTCAGATAAGTTTTGTTTATGAATCAGATTAATTTGTGACAAAAGTAAACTACCCGATTTTTACTTGTATTAAAAAATGTAAATTTAAAATTCTATTTTTCGTAAGCTGAATCTGTAAATATAAAATAAAAATATTTATGGAGTTAATATGAAAACATGCTAAGGAACGATCAAGTAACTTAGTCGAGAAAACAATCAATTAAAGTTTAGGGGTTAAATTGTAAAAATTTAATTGCTATTGAATTTTAATTAAGAAAAGTTTTGAGGACCTAAATAGCAATTAACCAAAGAGGCCAAAATGGTAAGTAAACCAATTGTTGGCATGAATTAGTGGATGATGATGACAAATCTCGCTTAGACTAAATTATGATTAAAATAAGCTTAATTATGTCTTAATTATCTAATTAAAAAAGGTTATTAAGTTAAACTAAAACTAATCTGAGTATAAATAAGAGTATTAGTGGACTTTTTCATCATATTCTCTACTCTTCCAACCGTCCATACTTAAAAAACCTAAGAAAACTTTTAATTCATCCAACATTCGGCCACTAATTAGGTATGAAAATCAAGTTCTTTTTTTGTAATTTTTATAGATTTATGATCATGGGAGCTTGTTTTAGCTAGCTCATATGTCAATTTGACCAATTGTTGAATTTTAGCAAGTTGTCATTATTGATAAGTTGATGAAATAGGCTTAGAATTGATAGAAATTGAGCTTAAATCATAAAAATGACTAAATTGTAAACTTAGTTAAGCTTGTTTGTTAGCTTTGTAACATTAGGGACCAAATTGAATAAATTTAAAATTTTTCATAAAATTATGTTGGAAATAGAAGAAATAGGGTCCCTAATGAAAAAATGTGAAATCGAAGTTTAATATGAATTTAGGAATAGAAAGATATGCTTATCCCGAATTTAGGGATTAAATTGAATAAAATATAAAATATGTATATAATCAAAAAGAGGATTAGTTGAATCATGCATCTCATGGCATTGTGGTTGTGAGCCACTGAACGACTATTATGTGTTATCATATGATATTGATTGGTATAAATATATTTTTGTATAGAACCATAATTAGATAAAAGTAGAGCTAGTAGAGGAAAGGCAAAAATTGTAGAATAGTCTCCGAAGAATCTACCCGTTTTGTGTTTTGAAAAAGGTAAGTTATTATGGAACTTACTACCCTTACTTGTTTAATAGGTATGCTTGTATTTATTTTCACTTTACCTAAGCTTGAATCTAAGTTAATGGCTAGCAAATGTAATTGAATAGAGATGAATTGAAATGAGTGATTGATATTATATTTATTTATTGTAACTAGAAGTAGTATGATAAGAATCTTGCAATGTGTCATTAAATATATGTGTAATTCATGTTCAAATTCAATCAATGGAATTTGAAAAATTGATATGTGATAATTATAAAATATGAAAATGCAAATGTGGATAATTGATGCCCATGTGAACTTAGTAAAAATCTAGTATACAGTTGGAATGTCAATAAGGTCATATGTGCGTTTATGTATGGGATAGTTGATGATATAGATATTATAACAAGTTATTTCGGGATTCATGTAAAGCCTCGAATTTTGGCCCTAGAAGTTTTGGGTTTTGAGCATAGAGACAGTGAGAAGGTTGCACTTGAGTGACTAGTTAGGCATTTTAGTGACAAAATGGACCTGTTGGTCTAGTGGTTGAGGGAGTGATAGTGCACCTTGAGATTTTGGGATCTAGTCCTAGTGTGAACATTTTGGAAAGACATTTTCTTTTTATTTCTGTGTTAAGATATGATTATTACTTTTTATTTATGTTATTTAGTGATGATTTTTATTTTTATTTGGTATTTTTGGATTTTAATTGATTTTGGGATTATACGTACCTTTCTTCCTCCCCCTCTTTTTGGCTTTTCTTTTCTTTGCTCTTTTTTTTTGCAAAATTGGTTTTGGCTTTTTGGCATCAGGGATTTCCACTCCTCTGTCGTCTTCCTCGTCGTCGAATCAGGTGTGGGATTCAACCCTGTCTAATCTACTTTTTTTTATTGTAATGTAATTGATTCGGCTTTTCGTAAGGAGACGTTAACCCATTGATTTTGGGTTCTAGACGTTGGTAATGAGGGGATTACTCTTTTTTTGGTTGTACTTTTGATATTGCTTAGGTTAGGGACGGTTTAGGTGGCTAAAGCGGTGTTTTCGGGACTGATTTGGGGTGGTTTCGTGACCTCTTTAGCGGCCACACAGGCTTGTGTCGTGGTACATGGCTGTGTGGATTTGGGCACTAGGGTTTCGGGCTAATTGGGTACACATGGCCTAGCCACAAGACCATGTGGCTGATTTGGGGATTTTTTCGGAATTCACACGGCCGTGTCCCTTGGGCAACAAGCGTGTGGATTCGGGAATTAGGGTTTCAAAGATTTAGAGTCACACGGCTTGGCTGCACGGTCGTGTGCCTGATTTGGGGATTAGGGATCCCACACGGACGTGTATTTTGGGACACTCGGCCGTGTCTGGTGGCCACACGGGTTTGTGAGACCCTCATACGGCCATGTCTACCCTACACCTTATTTTAGCAAAATTAAACAGTGAGTTACACGACCTGTTCACACGACCGTGTCCCTGCTTCACACGGGCATGTGCCTCTAGCATATGACCGTGTACCACTCTTCACACTGGCGTTTGGATCCCCACATGGCCTGGATTGCTCCACACTGCTAGAGCACACGGGCGTGTGGCCCTATCTCGCCAAATAATGATTTTAGGTCAAATGTAAGTGTAATCGTAACTCTATGTGTTCCAACCCTCGACTAAGCTAAGCTTACTGAAGGTGGATATGACTCTGTTCTGACTTCGGTTTATGTTTTCATTGTGATTGGATGTGTGATATATTAGGTACTAATCTGAGTGTATGGGTGTATATACTTCTATAACTAATTGATTGGTTGTGAATGACTGTTCAGAATTGAGTTCTGAATTGGTACATCTGCATATATACATTTGCATACATACATACATATGCATAAACTATTTTGGGTGGGGTTTTGAAGAGAAGGAAGATTGACTGAACTGAACTGGCAGCTGATCTATTGGTTATTAGCCTCTAATACCCAGAGGACCATGGGCGGTCCCAATACCCTGAGGGTTGTGGACAATTTGACTGTACGGTGGACTACTGCACTGCACTGTGCAGAACATACGCCAGTATCGCTACGTATCATTGACTGAATTGGCAGTTTTACTACAACTAACGGTATAGTGGTTCACAGCATTGCACTGTACCGTATGTACATTACACATGCTACGTACCACTATATGGTCTAGCAGTTTATACTGCATGTCTGTACCGCGATTTACCGTATTGCACAGTACAACTTATACACTAGCTTTGCTACGTAATATACGTGACTGGCAGTTTATCTGCATACTGTTAGCCCAATACCCAGAGGGTTGTGGGTAGTCCCAATTCCCTAAGGGTTGAAGAAAATGCTGATGTCCATCGTTGCCGGGCAACCTGGGATGACATCATTTGGAGTGTAGGGTTAGATGGGATTTTCGAGGTCCTATAAGGAGTGATTGGTTGGATGAGTTTACTAGATCAATTGAGGAGTGATGGGGGACGGAGGGGTGTGTTGGCTGGATGGGTGGGTGTCTTTAACTCAAATGCATTCATATGCATCTGATTGATCTGTTTGACTGAATTGAAACTTGTAAAAGATTGAGAATTACTGACACCGTGATTGAATGTGATACTGTGAATGAATGTGATTGTACTGTTCGACTAGAAGGCACTTGTGCCCATGAGAATTTCGTAGACTGTGACTACGACTGACTGACTAATAAATTGCTGTGACTGTTTGAGAATTGTCGATACCGTGCTTAAGAGGGCACATGAGACATAAATGTGTATCTGACTGATCGAGTTGAACATCTATCTGGATAGTACTGCGGTTGTGTAGCTGAGTGTAATTTTTATTATGCTTTAAATAATGTTGCCTGCCGGTACGTCTGTTTCGAACATACCAACTATTTCTGTATAGCTCTGTAAGTATGTTCTTCTTCTAAACTGCTACTGGTTTTCTGTTCCCATTTCTGTAGTTTAATTGGTTTAATCTCACACTGAGCTCGAGTAGCTCACCCCCTCTTTTGTTTCCCCTTTTCAAGTACAGTTCTGGATTCTGGATGTTGGACTCCGTACGCGGAGGTCTCAGACAGTCTTGGAGAAATGAGCTATAGGTTTAATTGCTATTTGGTTTTAGTTTGAACTGTAAAAGCTTTATAAAACTTTGGTACAATTTTCTTATATGCAATATTCGTATATTTTAGACTGGCAACTTTTCAAATAGAATTATTAAAACGATCATTGGTTTTTGGTTTGCTATGAAATAAATGGGTTTAAGTAATAAACGGGTTTGTTTTTGTAAAATTTTCTCAAGATCACTTCTGTGATCAATGTAGCATCTCGGATTCGGTGTAGACTTCTAGGCTAGGTTTGGGGTGTTACAATTCAGCATCTATTGCGGATCATCAAGTATTCATTGTCTCTATAGAAACCTTGGTGTGGTGGAGAAATGTATTTGAATATGTTTAAACATTTGATGCCTATAGGCTTTGCACTTCGGTGCCTTGATATGGTGTAGTTTATGCTCAAATGAGCTATCATGGTGTGGTGTAGTTCACCCATGTGTTCGAGTCTATTTTATTAGAGTTCAATTAGGTAAAACATTGAATCTTGAAATTGAAAAATGAAATGAATCAAATTTGATAAATTTTTATGATACGTGATTCAATTGAAACAGCATGGACTTGTGGATTGATGATAGAATATGACATTGAGATAAATATATGTAAATTGGTACAAATTTGTAATGCTTTGAGTTATGTTTATAATGTTTGATACACATGAATACTTATGTTTCTTATGCTCAACTTGCTGTGACATTAAGTGTCATTCTCTAGCTAAATGTATGCCAAAACCTTTGGTAGTTAACATGTTTACTTATGAGTAAGGTAAGTGTAACAACTCGATTTTTCATGGTACCAAAAAATGCGGTTTCAAAACCCCATTTCCATAAATCGAGCTTGTAAATATTAATATTTAATATTTACGAGTCTATTATAAAAATATATAAAAGTTTGGTCCAGCAATTTTGCTAAATTGATAGCTAATTAAGGTATAAGGACTAAATTGTAAAAGTCCAATCGCTATAGGTTTTTAATTGGCCAAAGACTTAGGGACTTAAATGAAAATTATTCAAAGATCCAAAATGGTTATTAAATAATTTATAATTAGAGGTTATTGGAAATGATGTCAGGTTATTAATTTAAGCTAATAATTAAATTAATTAAAGTAAAACATGGTTTAATTAAACTATGTTAGATTAATTAGTAGTTAATTATGATATATATACAAAGTTAGTGGAGGAAAATGTTATCATCTTTCTCACTCCATCATTTTCGTCTCAACTAAAAGAAAAATAAAAGGGAAAAAATTTTCTAATGTTTCAAACTTTTTGCTAAAAGCAAATAAGTAATTTCAAGTCTTTTTCTTGTAATTTTTATGTTTTTGAGGTCATGGGAGCTTGATTTAGCTAGCCCATGCATCGATTTGCAAAATTGTCAAAGTTTTTGAAAGCTTTCATTTTTGATTTTTTTTAAAGATTTTGGTGTTAAATTTATAAATTTTAAGCTTAGATTATGAAAAGGGACTAAATTATAATGTTTAATTGTTGGTTTTATACATAATGACTAAAGTGAATAAAAT
The DNA here is from genome assembly GCF_007990345.1 of Gossypium hirsutum. Lineage (NCBI taxonomy): Eukaryota > Viridiplantae > Streptophyta > Magnoliopsida > Malvales > Malvaceae > Gossypium > Gossypium hirsutum. The sequence continues at coordinate 15,080,179 of NC_053429.1, forward strand.
GTGAAATTGATGTGAAATTTTGATTATAATAGACAGTAGAGGGTCTATAATGAATGTAATTGAGGTTGATTTTCAAATTGAAGCTCAAAATTGAAAGTTATGGCTATTTTAGTTTCAGGGAGTAAATTGAGTAAAATGTAAAAATCTAGGCATATCAAAAAATAAAGTTTCATAGGTTCATTCATATCATGATATAGTGTATAAATGTTTGATATTTGATGGATTGAATGAAATAATTGTATAGATCAGGAATTGGATCAAACCAAAGATAATTGAGGAAAAGCCAAAATTGTCGATTAGTCCCTGAAGATTCAATTTGTTTGTTGTTTTGATTAGGTAAGTTCATATGAAATTTATTATTTTATTTATATTATGTGATAATTGTGTTTAAATTTCATCTATATGTTAGATATAATTAGAATTTAGTAAAAATAGCATGTGTGACTTATATGGATTGAATTGCAAAGTTATGTGAATATTGGCTATTATGAAATAGAACAGGGTAAACATTTAAATGTTGATTGATTATGGGACTGGTAAATGAAAAAGGTAAAAAATATGTTGAGCATGATTTTATAACTTAAGGTATTCTTTAGTTGAATTATGTTAAGCTTTAAAATTGTTTAGTTAATAATTGGCATAGTATGATGAACATGTTGAGATTTGACAGAAGCAGGGGCAAAGCCAGAACAATTTTTTAGGGGGGCGGATGAAATTTTAATGTTTTATAGTTTATATCTTTATAATTTTTAAAGGATTAAATCAAATTTTTATAATTTTAGGTGGGGCCAAAGTGTAATTTTACCTTTACTAATTTAATTTTTTTAAAAAATTAAGGCCTAAATAGAAATTTTACATTTTAGGGGGGGTCAGGGCCCATGCCAGCCCCCCTGGCTTTGCCCGTGGATAAAAGTATTTGGGTATGGATAGATGTAATGTATTTTTTTTAGATTAAATGTTAAATATTTGGGGTTTATGTTAAAGATTGGTTGTCATTAGCTTGGCTTAATGGCTACATTGTTGTGTAACGTTGAATGAAACACTTAGGAAATGGTTTGAAATGTCCAAGGCTATAAGTGAGTTAGTTGAAAAATCTAGTTAGATGGATGAACATAGAAATGGTATATATATAGTTAAGCATCTATTGACTAGTCTGGTATGTTCTTGAACATTTCAAGTCAAGATTATTAATTAACTTGATTCTTAATTGCATAATGAACATGAAAAGATGGTAAGTAAAATGCTTTATACATGAATCATTGAATTGGATAGTTTACTATGTTTATATGAATCATATGATTGGTATGTGATGTTCAATGGTTGAATTCAAAATGTTACAAACTAGTTTTGTAATGATTCAAAATTCATGAGCATCGAAAAAGTTTATTGTCGGGCCTTCGTTTTAGTAAAACGAATTCGTAAATATTTATTAAAAATATTTACCAAGTTAGTTATGTATTTAATTAAGTTTTGGTTAGGCGAATTAGCTAGAATTAAGAATAATTAAGAAAAATGACTAAATAAAAAGGACTAAATAGGAAATTATGTCAATTTCCAAATTTGAGGCAGCATAAGCATAAAAATCTAAGATTTTTATGTGTTAAAATATATTATTAGATTATTATTATATTAAATTATATTATTATTAAATAAAATAAATAGAGACAAATGTATGGTACTGAAACCATACATGTGTAATAGTAATAATAAATATATGTACACTTGTAATATAATTATATATTTACTTGTTATATAAGTAAAAATATTTATATTATTATAATATATTATTATTAAATTAATAAAAAAAGGAATTAAAGTAAAATAAACGAAACAAATGAATAAAAAGAAATAAAGAACAAAATTGGGGGACGAAAACAGAGAAGGAAAGAAGGAAAGAAAGGGAAAGAAAGAAAAAAGGGAAATTAGGGATTTTAAAGTTTGAAGTTTAATTGGTAAGTTAATTTAAGTCATTTTCTTGTAATTTTTGAGTTTTTATGATCCTAGAATAAAATACTACTAAGTATATGCTGAAATTTTGGAAGCTATTAGATTTTTAGATGCTAATTTTGTTGAGTAAAAATGTGAATTAGAGATTGAATTAATAAAACTTCTAATTAGAATTGGGAGAAGGATTAAACGGTAGAATAGGCTATGTATTGGATGGAACTGAATGAAAGAAAAATAATTAGGCTGGAGTTAATTCAAGAAACAGAGGAGATGGTTAAAAAGAAAGATTGAAGGCAGCCTCTGACAGACAGAAATCATAAGCGAATTTGAAATGTTGGGACATTGAATACTCTGTTGGTAATAAGGTATTTCTTAAGGTGTCGCTTTGGAAGAAAATCTTGAGGTTTGGTCGGAAAGGAAAACCGACCCCTCATTTTATTGGGCCATATGAGATCGTGAAAAGAATTGAGCCAGTTGCTTATTGGTTAGCTTTACCTCCGAAACTACAGAAAATCCATGATGTTTTTCATGTTTCTATGCTATGGAAATATAGATCGGATCATTCCCATGTCATTTCTACTGAAGATATAGAAATTTGACCTGATTTATCTTATGAAGAAGAGCCAGTTCAAATATTAGCCCGAGACGTAAAAGAGTTAAGAAATAAACGAGTTCCTTTAGTGAAAGTATTGTGGAGATGTCATAATGTGGAGGAAGTAACTTTGGAACCAGAAGAAACAATGAAAGATTAGTACCCCCATCTTTTTTCAGCTAAATTTTGAGGACGAAATTTATTTAGGGGGGAGAAATGTAATGATCCAAAATTCACAGGCATCGAAAAAGTGTGTTATCGGGCCTTCTTTTTAGTAAAATGGATTCGTAATTTTTTATTAAAAATATTTGCAAAGTTATTTGTGTGTTTGATTAAGTTTTAGTTAGGTGAATTAGTTAGAATTTAAAATTATTAGAAAAAAGGACTAAATTGAAATAGGCGTGAAAGTTTAATTAAAGATTAAAAAAAATAAAAAAGGAGTAAATAGGCAATTATGCCAATTCTCAAATTTGAGGGTCATAAGCATAAAAATCTAAGATTTTTACGTGTTAAAATATATTTTTAGATTATTATTATATTATATTATATTATTATTAAATAAAATAAATAGAGACAAATGTATGGTAATGAAACCATACATGTGTAATAGTAATAATAAATATATGTACACTTGTAATATAATTATATATTTACTTATTATATAAGTAAAAGATATTTATATTATTATAATATATTATTAAATTAATAAACAAATGAATTAAAGTAAAATAAATGAAACAAGTGAATAAAAAGAAATAAAGAACAATTGGGGGACGAAAACAGAGAAGAAAAGAAAGAAAAAAGGGGAAATTAGGGATTTTAAAGTTTGAAGTTTAATTGGTAAGTCAATTTAAGTCATTTTCTTATAATTTTTTAGTTTTTATGATCCTAAAATAAAATACTACTAAGTATATGCTGAAATTTTGAAAGTTATTAGATTTTTAGATACTAATTTTGTTGAGTAAAAGTGTGAATTAGAGATTGAATTAATAGAATTTCTAATTAGAATTGGGAGAAGGATTAAATGGTAGAATAGACTATAAATTCTGTGTAGTAAGAACTAAATTGCAAGAAATTTGAAATTAAGTATTTATGATGAAAATTAGAGAGTTAAGTTTAAGTTTGGTTGAAAATTGAATATAAATAAGGTATGAATTGGGATGGAAAAATAGATGATTTTGGTTAAGGATTAAATTGGAATTAAGGTAGAAGTTAAATAGAAAATTCAAGTATTTGATGTGAATAATTTTTGTATTAATAATTGTAAATTATTTTAATTTTTGTAGCTAACATCGAACCGGAGACATCGGCTCAGAAGGGAAAGGAAAAGATTACCGGAGAGTAACTCGGGAGAAATTCTAGTTTGTATTACTATAATTCGAATTAATTTATTATTAATTGTGAATAGTATTAATATGCATGGTAAGAGAAATTAAGGTGAGTATTGATATTGAACTGAATGAAAGTGTATTGAATTGTGAAAATGTATGAATATATGGATTGAATATTGATTGAAAGATGGAAAAATGATTGAATTGAAAATGTGAGAAATTGTGATTGAATTGAGGTTATATGTTATTTAAATACCCTATTAACTAGTCAAGCTGAGTGTTCAGGGATACTTTGACCTTAAGTCGATGAGACACTGGGTGTCACTATTTTACTTTGGATAGATTCGATGAGGTACTGGGTACCAACTTACTTCGGCTTGGCAGATAAGACACTGGGTGTCAATTATTTGCTTCAAACTATCCGATGAGGCGCTAGGTGTCATACTGGAGTGTTTGGTTGGATCCATGTATCCGCTAAAGTCTGATTCTTGTTAATAAGGGTAACGAATGAAATGGTAAAATTGAATGAAAGTAAATGATCTTGATTTCGAAATGAAATAAGAAATTGAAATTGAGAAATGAGAATGAATTAATGAACCAAAGGTTCAGGGGATGATTGATGAATCAATGAAATGAGATTATGGAAATGCATAGTATGAATCATTGTTCACGAATAGACAATAGTGCATTGGTGAATGAAATGAGTAAAGAAAAGCTATTTAGAATGGCTATGGTTGTTATGTAATGAATAAGTATATTTTGTTGATTTGTAAATTTTAATAAGCATGATTTGTATGTTATATCAAGTAATCTGAATTATAGTAATACCACTGAGTATATCCATACTCAGCGTACGGTTGTTTTCTGTGCGCAAATTAGTTGAAGTCAAACGTTCCGGTCCAGCATCCAAAGCCAATCCCGATCTCAGAAAACTTAGGTGATTTATATTTCTTTTGGTAAAAGTAGCATGTACCTAGGTTATGTATGAGTCATTTTGGAATTGGTAGTAAATGATGTATTTGAATGGTTATGTGAAATGATAAAACTATGAAATGGTACTTTTGATATAAAGTTTAAAAATGGAAATTAATGAAATTATCTAAATTAGTTTGAATATTATATATAAAATTCTTATGATTATACCTTGAGTAAATTAATAGATTGATGTTCTGATATGATTCAAGTGTAATTGTATATAAAATTGTATTGGTTGTTACATTGGTTTGAATTGGGTACGTTTTAAGTTTGCAGGGTTGGCTAGATGATTAAAAAGGGGTTATATTAAGCCCACACAGCCTGGTCCATATGGGCGTGTGAGCCCCGTATTTGAGAAAAATTTTAGAATTTCACAAAAAATTTCTTGAGCACTCTAATTGGATCCGAATCACTTATTTTGGGCCTCGAGGGTCCTTAAAAGGGACATTATGAATGGTTTACAATTTGTATGTTATTTATTTGTATAATGTTTGTAATATGCCTGAAAGGTCCGGTAATGCTCCGTAACCCTATTTTGGTAACGGTTTAGGGTTAGAGGTGTTACATTTGTTGGTATCAGAGTTATTCAAGTTTAACCGATTCTCAGACTAAATCGAGCTCGTAAATGAGTTTAGAGGTACATGCCACTGTTGAGTCAAATCTGTGTTGGGATTTGGATGCTGATATAATTATTTGTTTTGTTTTATAGTTAAAATGTCGGATGAACATATGGACGATGTAGATCAAGAAATGTGCAACGGAGATAGAGAATTAGATGAAACAGAATCAGCTACACCGAGTGTAAATCCATTAGGCAATCAACCTCCTAATATAGAACGAAAAAATGTTAGAGACAAAGATGAATCCCATTTACTGAGAGTTATAGCCGATGCCTTTCCACGAGTAGTGGGGACTACACCTGCTACGATATCTACTCCTTCTGCCAGACGACCCCCAATGAAAGAATTACGTAAATATAATGCCACTAAATTTTTGGGTCTGAAAGGAGTTGATCCATCCACAGCTGAAAATTAGATGGAGTCAACAAAAAGAGTTTTGCAATAGTTAGAATGTACCCCCGAGGAAAGTTTGCCATGTGCTGTCTCATTATTATAAGGGGAAGCCTACTTATGGTGGGAATCAGTGATCTATCATTTACCGACAGAGCAAATAACTTTGGATTTATTTCAGAAAGAATTTCATAAGAAATATGTTAGAGAACTGTATATAGAAGATAAAAAGCAAGAGTTTTTAATGCTGAAACAAGGTGAGATGTCAGTGGTGGATTATGAACGGGAATTTTCCAGACTTAGCAGATATGCCTCAGAATTTGTACCGATAGAAGCTGACAGTTGTAAACGATTTTTTCGGGGTTTATGAGATGAATTAAAGAATTTGTACCGATAGAAGCTGACAGTTGTAAACGGTTTTTTCGGGGTTTATGAGATGAATTAAGGGTACAGCTAGTATCTCATCAGATTACAGAATTTGTATACCTGGTTGAACGAGCCAAGATGGTAGAACAGTTCTAGGCCTCGATAAAAATTCTGAAATTGCTAGATCGACTGGAAAACGTACTGGAACTACTAGTTTGAATCCTCAACCGAAAAGATCAAAAGAATTTCGTGGTAGTTGAAGACCAAGCTTTAGATCAGACAGAGGTGATAGAAGTCAGGGAAAGCAGATGATTGTCTCCACTAGTAGTGTGAGAGGTCTATCCTGAGACATTGAAATTCTGAATTGTGAGCATTGCGGGAAGAAATATAGAGGTAAATTCTGGAAATTAACTAGAGGCTGTTTCTGATGTAGGTCTACAAATCATTTTATTAGAGATTGCCCGAAAGGTGAAAGTGTTGCACCCATGACATCACAAAGGTCAGTATCTACTGCTAGAGGTAAAGGATCGGGTAGAGGCGGTTCAGTTTCTAAAGGAGGAGGTGCAAGGAGAGGGAACGATATAGTTACTCAGCAGTCAAAGGCTAAAGTACCAGCTAGAGCATATGTAGTCCGGACTCGAGAAGAAGGCAATGCTCATGACGTGGTAACAGGTATATTTTTACCATATTCAGAACCTGTTTATACTTTAATTGAACCCGAGTCTTCACACTCGTCTGAGATGTATAGAGTATCTATAGAGTATATTGAGTCAGGAAAGTTAGAATCTGAGATGTCTAGAGTATCTATAGAGGTGTCTAGCCCGTTGCGACAAACAGTGTCTGTAGATCAAGTATGTCGAAGATGCCCGTTAATGATATAAAATAGAATTTTCTCTGTTGACTTGCTGATAATACCATTCGGTGATTTTGATATAATTCTGGGAATGGATTGGTTGTCTAAGCATTAGGTGGTTTTAGATTGCTACAAAAAGAAGTTTATTTTTCAGACTGAAGATGGAGGCAAGATTGAGGTAAATGGTATTCATACTGGTGGGTCAACACGTATCATTTCATTGATTCAGGCAAATAAACTACTTCAGTAGGGCTGTACAGCTTATTTGGCTTATGTTATTAATTCTGATTCTGTTAAAAGCCAATGCAGTAAGATTCGAACTGTTTGTGAGTTTCCTAATGTTTCTCCTGAAGAATTACCAAGTTTGCCACCAGATAGAGAAGTTGAGTTCGCGATAGAAGTTTATCTTGGTACAGCTCTGATATCTATACCTCCATACCGTATGTCACCCACAGAATTAAAAGTGCTGAAGGTACAATTGCAAGATTTGCTAGATCGTGGCTTCATTCGACCGAGTATTTCACCGTGGGGAGCTCCAATATTGTTTGTTAAAAAGAAAGATGGTTCGATACGACTTTGTATTGACTAACTGTAGTTAAAAAAGGTGACGATTAAGAATAAATATTTGTTACCTCGCATTGATGATTTATTTGATCAGTTGAAAGGAGCTTCTATGTTTTCGAAGATTGATTTGAGATCAGTCTACTATCAGTTGAAGGCGAATGAAAGCAATGTATCGAAGACAGCTTTCCCTATACGGTATAGACATTATGAATTCTTAGTAATGCCTTTCAGATTGACTAATGCCCTAGCTATTTTCATGGATCTCGTGAATCGTATTTTGTAACCATATTTAGATTAGTTTGTGGTGGTCTTTATTGATGACATATTGGTTTATTCGAAATCAAAATCTGAACATGATCAGCATATCAGAATTGTACTACAAATATTACGGGAGAGACAGTTTTATGGGAAACTTAGCAAATGTGAATTTTGGTTATCCGAGGTGTTATTTTTGGGACATGTTGTGTCTACAGATGGAATCAGAGTTGATCCGAAGAAGATTGAAACAATTCTTTAATGGAAAGCACCGAGAAATGTATCTGAGGTACGTAGTTTCCTTGGATTGGCTGGATATTACAGAAGATTTGTAAATAAGTTTTCGAAGATAGCATTGCCAATGACAAAGTTACTACAAAAGAATGTTCCTTTTATTTGGGATGATCAGTGTCAGAGAAGCTTTGAGATGTTGAAGCAAATGTTGACTGAGGCACCAATTTTGACATTGCCAGAATCAGGAAAAGATTTTATTGTGTACAGTGATGCTTCTTTGAGTGGTCTGGGTTGTGTATTGATGCAAGACAAAAAGGTAATAGCTTATGCATCTCGTCAACTGAAACCACTCGAATGTAATTACCCAACACATGATCTGGAGTTAATTGCTGTAAATTTTGCCTTGAAGATCTGGAGACATTATCTATACAGTGAGAAATGTTATATTTATACTGATCATAAAAGTCTCAAATATCTTTTATCTCAAAAGGAGTTGAACTTGAGACAAAGTTGATGGATTGAGCTTTTGAAAGATTATGATTGTGTTATAGATTATCATCCGGGAAAGACAAATGTAGTAACTAACGCCTTGAGTAGGAAAGCTGCAGTTGAATTGCGAGCAATGTTTGCACAGCTCAGTATTAGTAATGATGGAAGTTTCTTGGCTGAGTTGAGAATTAAACCAGTGATGTTTGATCATATTAGAGCAGCACAGTTAGAAGATGACAAGTTGATGAAGAAAAGAGAAATGGTACAAAATAGCATGGTAGAAAATTTTAGCATTGATGAACATGATTACTTAAGGTTCCGAAATTGGATTTGTGTTTTAGCTGTTTCTGAGTTAAAAGAGTTGATTCTTCAAGAAGTACATGATAACGCGTTTACTTTACACCCTAAAGGAACAAAAATGTACCAAAATTTGTGGGAGTTTTACTGGTGGCTAGGGATGAAAAGAGATATAGTTGAGTATGTTAGTAAGTGTTTAACTTGTCAACGGGTAAAGGCAGAGCATCAGGTTCCTATTGGATTATTACAACCTATTAATATTCCTGAGTGGAAATGGAACTATATTACGATGGATTTTGTAACGGGGGCTACCATTATCAGCAAGTAATAAAAATGCCATATGGGTGATTGTTGATCGGCTTACAAAGTTGGCTCATTTTATAGCAGTCAGGATTGATTGGTCACTTCAGAAGCTTACTGAGGTTTATATTCAGGAGATTGTGAGATTACATCGTATTTCTTTATCTATAATTTCTGATCAGGATCCACAGTTCACATTGAGGTTTTGAAAACAACTGCATGAGTCTTTGGGTACTCGACTTAATTTCAATATAGCTTTTCATCCAAAAACTGACGGACAATCTGAACGGTATCATCGGTTTTGAATCAGGTTGGGAACGTTATTTACCATTGGCAGAGTTTGTCTATAATAATAGTTTCCAATCAAGTATTCAAATGGCTCCGTATGAAGCTCAATATGGTCAAAGATGTAGATCACCTATGTATTGGATGGAACTGAATGAAAGAAAAATAATTAGGCTGGAGTTAATTCAAGAAACAGAGGAGATGGTTAAAAAGAAAGATTGAAGGCACCCTCTGACAGACAGAAATCATAAGCGAATTTGAAATGTTGGGACATTGAATACTCTGTTGGTAATAAGGTATTTCTTAAGGTGTCACTTTGGAAGAAAATCTTGAGGTTTGGTCGGAAAGGAAAACCGACCCCTCGTTTTATTAGGCCATATGAGATCGTGAAAAGAATTGAGCCAGTTGCTTATTGGTTAGCTTTACCTCCGAAACTACAGAAAATCCATGATGTTTTTTATGTTTCTATGCTATGGAAATATAGATCGGATCATTCCCATGTCATTTCTACTGAAGATATAGAAATTTAACCTGATTTATCTTATGAAGAAGAGCCAGTTCAAATATTAGCCCGAGACGTAAAAGAGTTAAGAAATAAACGAGTTCCTTTAGTGAAAGTATTGTGGAGATGTCATAATGTGGAGGAAGTAACTTGGAAACCAGAAGAAACAATGAAAGCTTAGTACCCCCATCTTTTTTCAGCTAAATTTTGAGGACGAAATTTATTTAGGGGGGAGAAATGTAATGACCCAAAATTCACAGGCATCGAAAAAGTGTGTTATCGGGCCTTCCTTTTAGTAAAATGGATTCGTAATTTTTTATTAAAAATATTTGCAAAGTTATTTGTGTGTTTGATTAAGTTTTAGTTAGGTGAATTAGTTAGAATTTAAAATTATTAGGAAAAAGGACTAAATTGAAATAGGCGTGAAAGTTTAATTAAAGATTAAAGAAAATAAAAAAGGAGTAAATAGGCAATTATGCCAATTCTCAAATTTGAGGGTCATAAGCATAAAAATCTAAGATTTTTACGTGTTAAAATATATTTTTAGATTATTATTATATTATATTATATTATTATTATTATTAAATAAAATAAATAGAGACAAATGTATGGTAATGAAACCATACATGTGTAATAGTAATAATAAATATATGTACACTTGTAATATAATTATATATTTACTTATTATATAAGTAAAAGATATTTATATTATTATAATATATTATTAAATTAATAAACAAATGAATTAAAGTAAAATAAATGAAACAAATGAATAAAAAGAAATAAAGAACAATTGGGGGACGAAAACAGAGAAGAAAAGAAAGAAAAAAAAGGGGAAATTAGGGATTTTAAAGTTTGAAGTTTAATTGGTAAGTCAATTTAAGTCATTTTCTTATAATTTTTTAGTTTTTATGATCCTAAAATAAAAAACTACTAAGTATATGCTGAAATTTTGAAAGTTATTAGATTTTTAGATACTAATTTTGTTGAGTAAAAGTGTGAATTAGAGATTGAATTAATAGAATTTCTAATTAGAATTGGGAGAAGGATTAAACGGTAGAATAGACTATAAATTCTGTGTAGTAAGAACTAAATTGCAAGAAATTTGAAATTAAGTATTTATGATGAAAATTAGAGAGTTAAGTTTAAGTTTGGTTGAAAATTGAATATAAATAAGGTATGAATTGGGATGGAAAAATAGATGATTTTGGTTAAGGATTAAATTGGAATTAAGGTAGAAGTTAAATAGAAAATTCAAGTATTTGATGTGAATAATTGTTGCATTAATAATTGTAAATTATTTTAATTTTCGTAGCTAACATCAAACCGGAGAAATCGGCTCAAAAGGGAAAGAAAAAGATTGCCAGAGAGTAACTCAGGAGAAATTCTGGTTTGTATTACTATAATTCGAATTAATTTATTATAATTGTGAATAGTTATTAATATGCATGGTAAGAGAAATTAAGATGAGTATTGATATTGAACTGAATGAAAATGTATTGAATTGTGAAAATGTGTGAATATATGGATTGAATATTGATTGAAAGGTGGAAAAATGATTGAATTGAAAATCTGAGAAATTGTGATTGAATTAAGGTTATATGTGATTTAAATACCCTATTAACTAGTCGGGCTGAGTCAGATATAGTTGGCATGTCATAGGATTGGAAGTTTTTAGGGATACTTCGACCTTGAGTCGATGAGACACTGGGTGTCACTATTTTACTTCAGATAGATTCGATGAGGTACTGGGTACCAACTTACTTTGGCTTGGCCGATGAGACACTGGGTGTAAATTATTTGCTTCGAACTAGAGGTGATCATGGGCCAGGCCAGGCCGGGTTCGGGTCGGGCCCAGACAAAATTTTAGGCCTGTCTACTAGGCCCGGGTCTGGCCAGGCCTGAAATAAAATTGCTAAGCCCGAGCCCAGTTCGGCGCAACCCATATTAATTTTTTTTGCTTTTTTTATTAAATAAAAAAATTTAAAAATATAATAAATCAAATATATTTAAAAACATAAAAACAAATATGAAAACAAATATAAATGATACTAAAACAATTCTTAAAACAATACACAAATTGACAATATAATAAAAAATGGTTATATTAAAAATTTAAAATGATTAAAAATAAAATAAAAAATATATTAATATATAATTCGGGCCGGGCCGGGCTCGGGCCAAAAAACTCTTACCTAAGGCCCGGCCCGTTTTCTAAACGAGCCTCGTTTTTTTTGCCCAAGCCCATTTTTTGGGCCTATATTTTTACCCAAACCCTCCCATTTTTCGGGCGGGCCTTCGGGCCGGGCCGGGCCGGGCCGCCCAACCCATGATCAGCTCTACTTCGAACTATCCGATGAGGCACTAGGCGCCATACTAGAGTGTTTGGTTGGATCCGTGTATCTGTTAAAGTTTGAGTCTTGTTAATAGGGGTAATGAATGAAATGGTAAAATTGAATGAAAGTAAATGATCTCGATTAAGAAATGAAATAAGAAATTGAAATTGAGAAATGAGAATGAATGAATGAACCAAAGGTTCAGGGAATGATTGATGAATCAATGAAATGAGATTATGCAAATGCATAGTATGAATCATTGTTCACGAAGAGACAATAGTGTATTGATGAATGAAATGAGTAAAGAAAAGCTATTTAGAATGGCTATGGTTGTTATGTAATGAATAAGTATATTTTGTTGATTTGTAAATTTTAATAAGTATGATTTGTATGTTATATCAAGTAATTTGAATTATAGTAATACCATTGAGTATATCCATACTCGGCGTACGATTGTTTTCCGTACGCAGATAGTTGAAGTCAAACATTCTGGTCCAGCATCCAAAGCCAATTCCGATCTCGGAAAACTTTGGTGATGTCTATTTCTTTTGGTAAAAGTGGCATGTACCTAGGTTATGTATGAGTCATTTTGGAATTGGTAGTAAATGATGTATTTGAATGGTTATGCGAAATGATAAGACTTGAAATGGTACTTTTGATATAATGTTTAAAAATGGAAATTAATGAAATTATCTAAATTAGTTTGAATATTATATGTAAAATTCTTATTATTATACCTTAGGTAAATTAATAGATTGATGTTCTGATATGATTCAAGTGTAATTGTATATAAAATTGTATTGGTTATGATATTAGTTTGAATTGGGTACGTTTTAAGTTTGCAGGGTTGGCTAGATGATTAAAAAGGAGTTATATTAAGCCCACACGGCCTGGTCCACTTGGTCGTGTGAGCCCTGTATTTGAGAAAAATTTTAGAATTTCATGAAAAATTTCTTGAGCACTTGAATTGGTTTCGGGTCACTTCTAACACGTATTTTGGGCCTCGAGGGTACTTAAAAGGGACAGTATGAATGTTTTACAATGTGTATGTAATGCTCGTAATATGTCTGAAAGGTTCGATAATGCTCCGTAACCCTATTTTGGTAATGATTTAGGGTTAGAGGTGTTACATTTGTTGGTATCAGAGTTATTCAAGTTTAACCGATTCTCGGACTAAATCGAGCTCGTAAATGAGTCTAGAGGTACATGCCATTGTTGAGTCAAATCTAAGTTAGGACTTGGATGCTGATATAATTATTTGTTTTGTTTTATAGTTAAAATGTCGGATGAACATATGGATGATGTAGATCAAGAAATGTACACCGGAGATAGAGAATTAGATGAAACAGAATCAGCTACACCGAGTGTAAATCCATTAGGCAATCAACCTTCTAATATAGAACGGAAAAATGTTAGAGACAGAGATGAATCCCATTTACTAAGAGTTATAGCCGATGCCTTGCAACGAGTAGCGGGGACTACACCTGCTATGAGATCTACTCCTTCTACTAGACGACCCCCAATTAAAAAATTACGTAAATACAGTGACACTAAATTTTTAGGTCTGAAAGGAGTTGATCCATCCACAGCTGAAAATTAAATGGAGTCAACAAAAAGAGTTTTGCAACAGTTAGAATGTGAATTGGAACCTTGATAAAAGTCAACTTATGTGAGCCCAAATTCATATTACTGTAGTCCCATCAGGTGATACTCAATTGATTAGAAATGGAAATTTAAATGTGAATTGGAAATGAAATGGTAAGTAGAAATGTTTGATATGTGATTTTCTATATGATTACATTAATGTATTGATAATATTTATGATTGGGAACATGATTAACATAATTAATTGGTAATGTTGTTATATGATTAGCTATACCATTATATGTCAAAGATAGCCATGTTGAGTTCCAATTGATTAGTTGAAATTATGTTTTAAATGATTAAGGTGAGTTTATTGATTCTAATTGAACTTACTAAGCATTCTCAATACTTATTTTTGTTGTTTCTTCCCTATAGATTGTCACATTACGGAACTTGTCGAGCCAGATTAGCAGAGTAGCACACATTATCTTGAGATGATAGATACATGTTCAATTTGATGTCTAGACTATGTGGCATGTACATTAGGACTTTTAGGTTACAAGTGGTCATTTTGGAAGGAAAGTCTTATGATAGTTATGGTAATAGGTGATTTTAAACATACCATTTGGTATATATATAGCTTATGGTACATATTTTGGGTTAAGTTTGATGCTAAATGAATGAAAATTTTGTTTTTGAATGGCTTTGAATGTTTTAAATCATTAATTAGACTATATGAATTAGTTAAATTGGAATAGTGAGTTGTGAATGGTTCTATGGTGAGTATATGATTGTAATTGTTTCACAATGTAGTAGCATCTCATAGCTTGGACTAGGTGAATGGGTTAGGTATGAGGTGTTATAGTAAGTGTTGTAATTTCCATTTGAACTTACTAAGCATTGAATACTTGCTTATGGTTGTTTTCCTTACATGTAGATCCCTAGATTGTAAAATTCTCGAAGCCAGATCATTGCAAATATCACACTATCAACAAGATAAGAATTATGTTCATTTTGATTCCTAATATTATGGTATGATATAGAGTCTTTATTATGTAAATAGTCATCTCTACTTGTGAATGCCAATGTCATATTTGTGGTTAAGGTTAGGTTTTATATTAAGCTTGATATATAGCCTAGTTTTTTCTTAGTTTTGATAATGTTTGATGCCATTTGGATACATGATTTCAAGCTTGCATAAGTCTTATATGTTAAAACTTGCAAAATGAAGTAACTTGGCATCTTAAAGTTGGTAAATGGCTTGGATATGTTTATATTTTGATCATGAGTTTTATGCCACTTGAATACTTGGTTTCAATTGTGTTACAAGCTGATGAGTCACTAAACTAACTAAAATCATGACAAAGGTAAGCGCGCCTATCGAATAGTAGTATAGATATGGTGAGTCAGGAATATCGTATCCACGAGGACTAAAAGTACTAGTAATTACTATCTTTTTATTATCTAACCGATAAATTGAAGGAATTGTTTTTAATCTAAAATTAACTAAACTAATTACTAAGAACGCAACAGAGAGCTAATTGGGAAAATATTTGAAGAAAACCAATGAGATAGACAATACCCAGGAAAGAATCCACCTAGACTTCACTTATTATTTTAAATCTGAATTAAACAATATATTCACTTATGCCGTTGTAACAGCTCATTTTTAGTCAAATTAGAATAGTAGTTTCGGGACCACAAATATGAAGTAAAAATATTTATTTTATTATTATTTTAATGTCTATAGCATGATAATATTATCGTGTAAAATTTTCGCTAAAGAATTTTATCGTTTGAATGGTTAATTTGATAAAAAGGACTAAATTGCGTAAAATGTAAAAGTGAAGTTCTATTAGTTAAAGGTATCTAATAGCTATGGAATATTAAATTAGAGGTCCTTATGTTGTAATAAGACCATTATTTATTTGAGTGGACAAATATGGTCATAATATTATGTGTTTTAAGGTTTATTAATTAAGGTTAAACTTGTAAATTAGTAATAAACTTAGTAAAATAAAGAAAAAAATATTCATCTTTCTAATTGCATTCATCCACAGAAAATCAGCCAAGAAAACACCATTAATAGAGCTTCGACATTTGGCTACATTATTCTCTTGCATGTAAGTGTGATTTTGTTCCGTTTTCAATGATTTCTATATTTTTGTGATCGTTGCAACTAGGTCTAGCAGGGACTAATTTTCAAATCTGTTAAAGATTTTGAATGATGCCATTGATGAATACATGTGTGTTTTGATGTTTAATGATAGATTATGATTTTTTGATGATAGTTATATAAGTTTTGTTAAGTGATTTTTAGTGAAAATGCAAATTAAGGATTAAATTGTGAAATGAGGAAACTTTGCGGTTAAATGTGAAATAAATGAAAAATAAGGGCTGCTAGGGGCATAATAGTAATTCGGATATCATGGTTTGTGGTTGAATTGCATGAATTTGTGTTTTTATGAAATAAGGACTAAATTGTAAAAGATGTGAAACATTAGGGGCAATCGTGTAAAAATGCCTTAAAGTGAATTTTGACTAAATTGAATATAGAGATGATCAAATAAGCTTAATTTGATATTATATAGATCAAGAAAAATGAAATCCAGATCTAGAACAGGGGAAAAACAAAGTACTCGATTGATCGACTCGTTTTGTCGTTTCTACATTCGAGGTAAGTTCGTATGTTAAAAGTATTGTTATAATTATGTTTTAAATGCTTTGATATTGCATAAACTGTGAATACGAGACTATGAACACATTCGATAATGATTCGACAATGATTTGGTATTTGAAATCGGTTGAACCTTAGGAATAGATTTGGATACTAGTGACATGTCATTAGGGATTATCGTGATTATGTGATCTGAGTGCTGGTCCTGTACGTCCTACCACTGGCTGATTATACCAGCATGTGTTGCGAATGCTTGACAGCTTTTGTGAGCAACATCGTGTAGCTATGTCTTGACCCACAGCTTGTGTGAGCACTCCCGTTGATAGCTCTAGTGTGAGCAGTATATGTGATATGAGATTGAGATAGCTTCGGCTACATATGTGGCACTTCGAGTGTGAGTTCCCCATGTATCTGATAGTATTCCAAATGGTTCAACAGGTAAATGAAAGACGTGGTTGTGTATGAGATTGATACGAGATGGTACAGTTATGTACATGAATCGCATAAGCTTAAATCGAAGAAGTTATGAAGTTCATACATAATATTATGATAGAAAATGTGAAAGGTTTGTTAGTTAAATGAATTACATGTTGATATGTTCAAATTGATGATTAGTATATTTATGTTAAGATTGAGTTTATTTCATATGAGCTTACTAAGCTATAAAGCTTATTTGGTTTATTTTTTTTCCATGTTTTATAGTGACTTCAAAGCGAGCTCGAATTCGGGGATCGTCGGAGACTTTGTCACACTATCCTACTATCACTTTGGTACTTTTTGAGTTTATATTTTGAGTATATGACATGTATAGGGACTTTGGTCATTTTGGTACATTTGGTAATGTGTTATGTCATTTGAAATGGCTTGTAAATGTTAAATATTTGCTCTTGTGCATAGTTATGAGAGTTGGCTCATTTTGGTTGATTTGGATGTTTATATATGTGTGTGCAAATAGCCTTTGATGTGTGGTTTATAATTGCCTTGTGAATGGCTTATTGAGATTTAGTATTGAAGGTAGTAATGGGTTGATATTGAAGATATATTAGCATGTTATGTGTAGGCAAAATATTACATATGATAAGTAGATTATTTAAATGGCTTTGGTTGTGATTTTGGCATGTATACAAAATGGTCAATTGGTGTTTATAAGCTTTGTGGTTGATGATAATGAAATAGCATGATTTTAGACTTGTATATGGTTGGCTTGAATGAATATTTATGCCTTGTTTTGGTGCCTTTGGTTTGGTGTAGGTGTATACAAATTTGGGTGGCAAATTGGCTTGGTAAATAGCCTATTTTTGTCTACACGGGTAAAGACACGGGCGTGTGTCTCAGCCATATGTGACACACAGTTATGTTACATGGCCGTGTGTCCCCTAGTGTTCAAACTAAAATCAAGTTAGTACGCTTCACATGACTTCTCACATGGGCGTGTGACTTGGCCTTGTGGCATAAGTCAATATACCCTACAGGTTTGGCAAGGCCTAACACATGGCTCGGCACATAGGCGTGTATGGCCATTTTTAGGGCACACGGGCTAGCCACAAGGGCGTGTGTGTTGGCCGTGTGACACAAGTCAGAGATTACACGGGGTCGGACACGGGCTGGGACATGGCCATGTGCTTCCATTTCGAATGTCCACACGGCATGTGACACGGGCGTGTCTGTGGCCGTGTAAGGGACACGATCGGGACACACGTGCTGGGCTTTACGGGCATGTGTCCCCTGTTTTTGAGAAAATTTTTTAAGTGTTCAAAAAGTTTGTAAAGTTATCAGTTTAGTCTCGAACCACTCCTAATGCATGTTTAGGGCCTTGTAAGCTCGTATTAGGGTCAAAATGTTTGGTTGTGAATAGAATGTATATGATTTGATTAATCGTATGTGAAATGTATGTTTAAATGTGTATAAGTTCGGTAATGCTCCGCAACCCTATTCCGGCGTTGAATACGGGTGAGGGGTGTTACAGCCTTGATCCGTAGAATCCCTAATTTATGTTAATATCTCTTTCGAGAGTAAGTACAACTGAATCTAGGTTGATTAATTGAAATCTCTTTCTAATTAAAACCCCTATTGTTGCATTAACTCAATCTATGGATTCTCCTATTAGACTTGACTCTAATCCGGTAGATTTATGCTGTCTTATTTCTAGGATTGCATGTAACTCCACTAAATTATGCTAGACTTACTCTTAGACAGGGACTTTTCCTCCGCTGAATAAGCACATTTAACATGAATCAATATCCAAAAAATATCAAAACACGAAATATGCATACATAATTGAGAACAAGAAATCAAGTATTTATCATGTAATTCAAAAATTAAATAACAAGATCAATCATAGCTTTCATCCTCTCTAGGTATCTAGGGAATTTAGTTCATAATCTGGGAGGGAAACATCTCAAAATTAGAATAAAAACAAGACAAAAGAAACCCAATAAAACTTCGAAAGAAATTTGAATGGAGATCTTCAATCTTGAAGGAGATCTGTTATAACACCGCTAAATCGTATCCGTCGCCGGACTGGGGTTAAGAGATATTACCGGACATATCGAACAATTTCACTAACCAAATCATAATAAAAAATCAAATATCGACATATCATAATCAAATATCACTATTAAGTCCCTTTCTTAGGTCATCGAGACCTTAAGCATGCATTAGAAAGGGGTCGGGACAAAACCAAGCTCATACAAAATTTTTTAAAATTGTAAAAATTTTTCAAAGTTGTACAGGTCACACGCTCGTGTGAACAGGCCGTGTCAAAACAGGGCATACATACTGACTTGTCCACATGGCCACAAGACACGCTCGTGTGCCAAACCGTGTGAAAATTAGGGAGGCTACCGACTTAGCCACACGGCTGAGCACACGCCAGTGTGTCTAGCACCTGGTCGAGACTGACTTGGCCACACGGCCTAGCACACACCCGTGTGTGCGACCGTATGGTCTACCCAGGCTCATTTTGAAATGGCCATTGAGCAACACGGCTGAGACACTCGCCCGTGACTCTAACCGTGTGGGCAAAAATAGGCCATTTGCAAGGCCAAATTTCCACCCATTAAGGGTCCTCCCTACAAGCAACAAATAGGCATCACAGTTTCAACCAATTTCAAACCAAAATCATACATCATTCATATCATATATTTATCAACCTATTTTATTCATAATTCACAAATCAAAACATAACATTCATAAGCCAAAGACATACCAAAACATATGATCTGTAACATCAATTTACCTTATTCATTCTCGTGCCAAATTCTTACCAAATCCACAATCAAACATATACCAATAACTTACCTAATTGACCATTTCTCTTGGCCAACCAAAAACACCTCATAATAGCAACATTGCATCACATATCATATACCAAATTCAAACCTTAAGTTTAACCATATTCTAGCCATATCACATGGCATGATATACACATTACAAAACATAATCAACGTACATCTAGCCTATACATGCCATACTTTAATATTCACATTTTTAAAAGTTACCAAAAAAAGTTCAATAGTGTGGTAATGATCCTCGATGATCCCCGAGCTTTCGATAGCTTCGATATCTATAAAACAGATGATAAACACACAAAGTAAGCTTTCCAAAGCTTAGTAAGCCATATACAAAAAAACTTAACTTTATAAACATCAACAAAATTACGTATATTCCATAGCCAAATATTATCATCAATCACATGGTTCATATACACTATACATTTCCTAATTCATTTTATACATATAGCATATTTTCTCATACTTATATCATATGTTCACAAAGGTACATGTACTTACCTTTCATTCTCAAACATAGTATACAATTCAAACATACCTGAATTGGATGCACATTAACATAGTAATTCATTTTCTCGGAATGCCCGTTGAACCATTCGAAATCATAAGGATACACGGATAACTCAAAAAGCTCGTACAATGCCAACGTCCCAGACGTGGTCTTACATGTAATCAAATATCGATGCCTCTGTCCCAGACAGGGTCTTACACACAATCAAATTCGATACCAATGTTTCAAACATGGTCTTACACATAAATCATAAGTCGATGCCAATGTCCCAGACGTGGTCTTACATGATAACACATATCGGATCCTATGTCATGACATATGTATCCTAACTATTCCTATGGTTCGTACGGGGCTTTTCGGCTTTGTCGATACTTTCTCAGATGTCTCGTATTTCTTAACTCATATAATCATTCATCATATTTCAATAGCATATAATTGATAGTAATTTAATTCAAAACACATTTATTTGTATATCGACTTACCTCGTACAAATTCAAACGAACGAAATCGACTATTCGACGACTTTCGACTTTCCCCAATCTAATTTTGGTTTTTTTGGTTCTTAATCTATATAAATTCAAATTTAAGTCTTTTATTCACCAAATCATTCAAATCAATCCAAAAACACATATTTAGGGCATTTTACAAATTATCCCTCACATTTTAACATTTTGACACTTTAGTCTTTAATTCACAAAATCACAAAATACACATAATTTCTTTGCACACATGCCTAGCCGAATTTTCATAATGTTCATATAATCCCACATATTTCATTTATTTCTCATTTTAGTCCCTCAATTCACAAATTTCACAATTTAGCCCAAATTACTCAATTTCATCAAAAATTCAAAGACAAAACTTAGTAATCTAACACATATTTATAGAAACTTCATAAAGCTCACATTATCAACAATGGAATAACTCAAAATCATCAAAAAAAAATCAGAAATTAGGACATGGGCTTCATAGATTACTAAGCAATGATTACAAAAACGAAGAAATTATCAGAAACCGATCAAAATTCATACCGTATTTAAGCATTTTGTGTGTCGACACCCTAAACTCCTTTTTCTTATTATTTTTCTTTCAATTTCAGTGGTAATGGTGATAATATGAACTTATTTTCATGTTTATTTTATTTAATACATAATAATTCTTCATTTTCAAATTTGCCCTTTATAAATTAACATATAATTCATGTTAATTAAGGCCATAAAAGTCCACTCAAACTTAAAATTGTCTATTTACAACATAAGGACCTTACAATTAAAGAGACATAGGAATTAAACACTTTAACAAATAGAAGGCCACTTTTACATTTTACGTGATTAGGTCCTTTTCACAAATTAATCACACAAATGATTGAATTTTCATACAAAACTTTCGCACTGCTAATTCACATATTATAAACACAGAAAATAATATTAAAATATTTTTTTCACTCGAATTTGTGATCCCAAAACCACTATTCTGAATAGGGTCTAAACCGGACTGTTACAACTCTCCCCCTTAGGGATTTTCATCCCCGAAAATCTTACCGTTAAACAGACTCGGATATTATTATCTCATAGCATCTTCAGGCTCCCACGTGGCCTCTTTAACACCATGTTGATGCCACGTTACTTTTACTAACGGAATTTTCTTATTTCTCAATTTTTTAATCTCACGAGCTAAGATACAGATCGGTTCTTCTTCATAGGTCATATCCAACTGAATGTCTATCTCAGATGGAGAAATCACATGTGAAGGATCAGATCTATATCGTCGAAGCATCGATACGTAGAATACATTATGAATCTTTTCTAGCTCAGGTGGCAACAACAATCTATAAGCAACCGGCCCTATACGCTCGATAATCTCATACGGCCCGTTGAACCTCGGACTCAATTTTCCTTTTCTGCCAAATCGGAGTACTTTCTTCCACGGAGATACTTTTAGAAACACTTTTTTGCCGATCTCAAATTCAATATCTTTTAAATTTCAAGTCTACGTACGATTTCTAATGATCGGAAGCTATTTTCAAACTATCTCGGATCACTTTTATTTTCTGTTCAGTCTCTTTTATCAAATTCATCCCGTGAATCTTATTCTCACTGAGTTCAGTCCAATACAAAGGTGTACGCCATTTGCGACCATATAAGGCTTAGTACGGTTCCATTTTAATGCTCCATTAAAAACTATTATTATAAGCGAATTCAATCAAAGGCAAATACTGTTTCCACGTGTAACGCCCCTTACCCGTACCCAAGACCGGGACAAGGTACGAGGCATTACCGTACATAAACAGGGCATTTCTGGAAAATACTGATCATGAAATTTCATTCCAAATTAAGATCGACCAAACAAAATCATATTGTCCTTATTATGGACCTAAGAGGTCGAAAACATACATTAAAAGAAATCCGGAACTAAACTGAGAACTTAAGAATGTTCTAAGAAAGTTTGTAGGTTTAAGCCTCACACACCCGTGTGGAGGCAATGCACATGCTCGTGTGCATTGGGACACACCCATGTCCCATACTCGTCTAGAATTACTAAAATTTATTTTTCATTTCGAACCTACAGGGGTTTTCACACGGCCAAGCACACGCCCGTGTCATCATCCATTTCCAAAAACCAAGACATCCTGTTTATGACATCATCACTCATTTAGGGGCACACGGCCAAGGCACACGCCCGTGCGCTAAACCATGTCTTCCACACGGTTGAGACACGCGGCCGTGTCTCTGCCCGTGTGTTTACTACCATGCATACTGACTTAGGAATTTTAGGTGCACGGGACACACGCCCATTCAATACTCCCATAGGGCAAACCGTGTATCACACACGGTCTAGACACATGCCCGTGTGTCTACCCGTGTGGACCATTTTAAGGCTATTTTCCAAGCCAATAGTCACCCACAGTCACTCATACATTCGGACATACTTTATAACATGCAACATTACATATTCAAGTACTCAAATATTCCACACCATAGCACTCTCACATCTTCATAGAGTCATCCTATTGCACATTCATTTGTTACACTATTTAGAGGCATTCCACACCAATTTCATGCATTATTAAACTTATTATCATGACTTCAAATTTTGCATTCATACTTATAGTCATTTTAAGCCATTAGGTCATCCCTTATCCTTTAGCACCCAATTCATACTTTACATACATTCATCGATCAACAACATATCACACCATTATCCTACACTCACCAAGCAATAACATATCCTACCATCAAAACACTAGCACATGCATGCATGGGTTCTTAGATTACAACCCAAATGATCAAATATGAGCCATATCACATGGCCATTACAGAATGAATCATCATTATCATAGGCCTTCACAGTTTGGCCAAATAGCATGACACATACCACAAAATGACCAAGTTTCCTACACATTCCATACTCAAAATAATAATTTCACTATACCCAATAGTCTTTTGATAGTGTGATCGACAACTCCAACAGCTTCCGATCCCCGAGCTAGCTTGGCGGAACTATAAAAGATGGAAAGAGAGGGGAGTAAGCATTAAAGCTTAGTAAGTCGACATACAAATAATATGAAATGGTAGTAAGGAATCAACATGCAGTAACATAGCAACATATACATAAAGATTATTCATTACTTAAACCTTTTTGCTTACTCATCATACGGACATATATATATATACGTGCTCATCGTAAATCGATCTTTATTAAGGCATTACTCTTAAGTTTAGCATACATACCTGTACTCATCACAAAGTATCCATAACCATACCTCTTTCATATGTCCTCCTCGGGACTCTTATTACATTCATTACATTACCCGTTGAACTCTCAAAATACTATTGGATACGCGGAAACCTTGCACATAAGTGCCACATATACAACGTAACCAAAGCTACCACATGACATGTAACACATCCATAATGAAATTAAACCTCTCAACGAGCTCAGATGTTACATGAATCGCATCCATTATGAACTCAGACCTCTCAACGAGCTCGGATGCTCGCATCCATAATGAACTCGGACCTTCAATAAGCTCGAATGCCACATATCTCACGAACCTGAACCACTTAACGAGTTCAGACGTCTTAATTACTAGTGACATGTCACTTGTATCCTAAACTATTCCTAAGGTTCAAACGGGGTTTTTCTCATTGCACATAGCATCTCCATCGTACTTGCTCGTAACGTCGTGGATAACGACCATAATAACATTCATGCTTTCATAACAATCAGTAAGCATATAGTTCATCATTACAATAAAACATTTATTAAAATATATATTAAAACATTAAAACATTAAAACGTACTACAACACCACATTATTTGCATATGTACTTACCTTGGTGCAAAATGATGATAATCGAGCTTAATCGTCGTGTACTTTATTCTTTCCTCGATCAAGTCCCGGTTCACGTTTTTCTTGATCTATAATGTCTAATTTAACTTATTTATTATTCACATTGTTCAAATGGGTCAATAATTCAAACTTTTACAAATTTACATTTTCACCCCTAAGTTTCACATATTTACGATTTAGTCCCTAGGCTCGTAAAATGAAATTCATGCATTTTCTTGGTTACCCAAGCCTAGCCGAACCTTTACTGTGCTCATATCAGCCCATATTTTATTTTATTTCACATTATTACTATTCTCTTTTACACTTTAACAAACAAGTCCCTTGTTTAGGTGTTTTCACTAAAAATCACCTAGTAAAAGATGTTTGTGATGCCTCAAACATTCATATTCCACCATTAATCATCAAAATACATGCATGTCACACATGGGTCAAATTTTATACATGAAACCTAGCTTAAAATATAGCTAGAAATGGGTAGAACATGCTTCAAGGACCTCAAAAATGCAAAAAACATTAAAAACGGGGTTAGGATGCACTTACAATCAAGCTTGAAAATGTTGAAGAAACCCTAGCTATGGTGTCTTGCAATTTTCAGCAATGAAGGAAGAAGATGGACACCAATTTTGATTTATTTTTCCTTTTTATTCTTTTAATTACCAAATGACCAAAATGCCTTAGGGTTTCTCTTTCACATTTTTCCTATGCATGTCCATTTTTGTCCAAAATTATAGAAATTGGTCAAATTGTTGATTAGGACCCTCAAGTTCAATATCTAATGCAATTTCACGATTAAAGCTTCTAGAATGCAAGTTTTCCACTTTATTCAATTTGGTCCCTATAATGCAATTAGACATTTTATGCATATAATTTCTTCATGAAACTTTCACACAAGCATGCATTCATAATATAAACCTCATAAGAATCATAAAATAATTATTTCTATCTTCGAATTTGCGGTCTCGAATCCACTATTCTAACTAGGCCCTAATTCGGGATGTTACAACTTTCCCCTTCTTTAGGGATTTTTGTCCCCGAAAATCTTACCAGTGAAAAAGTTTGGATATGTTTCCTCATGGCCGCCTTGGGCTCCCATGTAGCCTCTTTAACCTCATGTCTTTGCCATAAAACTTTCACAAGAGCAACACTTTTGTTTCTCAATTGCTTGACTTTCCGAGCTAAGATCTTAATAGGTTCTTCACCATAAGTCATATCCGGTCTGATTTCAACCTCTGTCTGTATAATCATATTTGAAGGGTCAGATCTATATCGGCACAACATGGACACATGAAACACATCGTGAATCTTTTCTAATTCAGTTGGCAAAGCCAATCGATAAGCAATAGGCACTATCCCCTCAGTAACCTCATATGGTCCTATAAAACGAGGACTCAACTTACCTTTTCTACTGAATCTCAAAACCTTCTTCCATGGGGATACTTTCAAGAATACCTTATCACCAACTTGATACTCAATTTCTTTCCTTTCCAAGTCTGCATATGACTTTTGTCTAGCTGACGCCGCTTTCAAACAATCACGAATTACTTTCACCTTTTCTTAGGTTTCCTTACTCAAATCTATCCCATGAATCTTATTCTCCTTACGCCCCGTCCAATACAATGGTGTACGACGTTTACGTCCATACAATGCTTCATAAGGTGCCATTTTCAAACTCATCTGATAGCTATTGTTATAGGAAAATTCAACCAACGGTAGGTACTTTTCCCAAATACCTTGAAATTCAAGAATACAACATCTAAGCATATCCTCAAGTGTCTGAATTACTCTCTCGGATTGTCCATCAGTCTGTGGATGAATAGCGGTACTAAAGTTCAGCTTCGTACCCAAAGCTTCTTGAAAATTCCTCCAAAACCGCGAAGTGAACCTCAGATCCCTATCCAGAATAATTGATAAAGGTACTCCATGAAGTCTCACAATCTCAGAAATGTACAACTCGGCTAACTTCTCAAGTGAATAATCAATGCATACCGGTATAAAATGAGCCGACTTAGTTTGTCAGAAAGTCCATAGTAATTCTATCTCATTTCCATTCGGGAACTAAGATAGGCAGAAGTAGACATGAAGGTACCTGGTGTTCGATCTTTACTTGTTAGAAAATCAAGCATCTCATACAAATTCGGTTATATCTCATTTCATGGCATTCCACCAATACATTTTCTTTAAATTATTGTACATCTTTATGCTACCCGGATGATTTGACATACCTCTGTTATGAGCCTCATGCAAAATATTCCGAATCAACTTAGCATTCTTCGGAACACAAATCCTTCAACAGAACCTCAGACAACCATCAAGATCTCTCTGGAAATCTGATTTACTGCTCGACTCACACTGAGTTTTCTTAGCTTGTAACTCCTTATCAGCTTCTTGAACATCACAAATCTGTTGAAGAAAATTCGGTCTAGCTTTTTAACTCTGTTAGAATAGAGCCATCATGAGATAGGGATAACCGTGCGTTTATAGCTCTCAAAGCTTATAATCTTCTAACAATTAAAGCCTCCTTCGTTGCCTCAAGTTTAAGTCCTTTTGAGTCATCAGAAATTTAAGACTTTTATGGTCTGAATAGACATGACATTTCTCCCTAAATAGGTAATGTCCCCAAATCTTCAAAGCAAATACAATAGCGGCTAATTCTAAATCATGCGTAAGATAGTTCTTCTCACGGGGCTTCAGTTGCCTCGAAGCATAAGCTATTACCTTACCTTCTTACATAAGGACACAACCTACTCCATTCAATGATGCATCACTATAAATCACTAATTTTTTTCCCTGATTCCGGTTGTACTAACACTGGTGCCTCGATTAACAATGCTTTTAGTTTCTCAAAACTCTGTTGGCACTTCTCTATCCCTTCGAACTTAACATCTTTTTGCAACAACCTCGTCATTGGGGTGGCTATCATCGAAAATCCTTTCATAAATTATCTGTAATAACTGGCTAAACCCAAAAAGCTCCTAACTTCGGTTACGTTCTTCGGCGGCTTCCATTCGACAATAGCAGAAATCTTACTGGGACCAACGTGTATGCCATCTCTTGAAACAATGTGGCCTAAAAATCCAACCTCTTGAAGCCAAAACTCGCTTTTACTAAACTTGGCATATAACTGTTTATCTCTCAGAGTCTGTAAAATAGTTCTCAAATGCTCGGCATGCTCTGCCTCATCTTTAGAGTAAACCTGAATATCATTGATAAACACCACAACAAACTTATCTAAATATGGCCAGAAAATCTGGTTCATTAAATCCATAAACACGGAAGGAGCATTCGTTAGTCCAAATGGTATAATAAGAAACTCATAGTGGCCATACCTCATTCTAAAGGCAGTCTTAGGCACATCAGACCCTTTCACTCGTAACTGGTAGTATTTGGACCTCAAGTCTATCTTGGAGAACCATGTCGCTTCCTTCAGTTGATCAAACAAGTATCAATCCTTGGAAGAGGATACTTATTTTTTATTTTCACCTTATTCAGTTGTCGATAATCAATGCATAATCTCATAGAGCCATCATTCTTTTTCACGAATAGTACAAGAGCACCCCACGGTGAAAAACTTGGTCTCGCAAAACCCTTGTCGGTTAGCTCTTGCAGCTGTGATATCAATTCTTTCAGTTTAGTCAGGGCCATTCTATATAAGGAAATAGAGATAGGTGTCGTCCCTAGCATTAGCTCAATACTGAATTCAACTTCTCTAACTGGAGGTAAACCCGGCAATTCCTCCGGAAATACGTCTGCATACTCGCACACAACCGGCACTGATTTGATTTTTAAATCGGATTCCTTTGTATTCAATATGTATGTCAAATAAGCTTCATACCCTTTTCTCATATATCTCTGAGCAACCATCAAAGATATCATTATTGGCGACTTATCTGTATCATCTAATTCAACTCGAAGAATTTCACCATTTTCACATTTCAATTCTATGACTTTCTGTCTACAATTCACTATAGCATCATGTAGTGTCAACCAATCCATACCCAATATGACATCAAATACGTCAAACGGCAACAACATCAAGTCGGCCGGAAAACAATGATCTCTAACCATCAAAGGACATTTCTTACATACTTTATCAACTATTGTATGCTTTCCTAACGGGTTAGGCACCTTAATTACAAATTTTGTAGACTCGACAGAAATATTCAGACTAGATGTCAATTTCATACACACATACGAATGAGTGGAGCCAGGGTCTATTAAAGCAATAACATTAGTATCATAAAGAGAAAATTTACCCATGATCACATCAGGAGAAGTTGCGTTTTCGTGTGCACGTATGGCATAGGCTCTAGCTGGAGCCCTAGCTTCGGACCTCATTGATGTGTCTCGCGTCACATTCTTACTACCGGACCCATTCCTAGCATTTCTTGAAGGTCTTCTCCTAGAAGCTGCGCCACTCGTTCTTGGACTCTGAAATCTTTCTTTTCCATCATATCGGGACGGTCCTTAATAAAGTGGTCTAGAGAACCACATTTAAAACAAGATCCTTCACTCACTCCACAGTTTCCAGAATGACATCTACCACATTACAGACATTCAGCCTTGGAAGGTTTAACATTACCCACGCTTGCCATAGACATAGCCTGAGATCTAAAACCCGAATTCTACTTTCTACGATTCCCGTATAAATGTCCAGCTGACACATGTGAACGAGAATACATCTCTCTAGATTTCTTTGACTGAGATGGAAACGACTTACTCATGTACCTCTTTTTTGTATCTCTTGCATTAGACTCGGTCTTCTTCCTTTCTTTAACCAAGTCTTCAGCTTTACAAGCCCGTTCAACAAGTACTACAAATTCTTTCAACTTAAAAATACCCACTAATGTCTTAATATCCTCATTGAGTCCATCATCAAATCTTCTACACATCTTAGCCTCGGAGGGTATGCACTCCCAAGCATATTTGCTGAGTCTGACGAATTCTCTCTCATATTCACTAACTGTCATACGACCCTGTTTCAATTCTAAGAATTCCTTACGCTTCTATTCGATGAATCTTTCACTAATGTATTTCTTTAGAAATTTCTCTTGAAAGAATTCCCAAGTAA
Organism: Gossypium hirsutum; assembly: GCF_007990345.1. Lineage (NCBI taxonomy): Eukaryota > Viridiplantae > Streptophyta > Magnoliopsida > Malvales > Malvaceae > Gossypium > Gossypium hirsutum. Next base: position 15,109,999 of record NC_053429.1, read on the forward strand.
CCCTCTCTGGTGGTACTACAGATATCAGCGTTCTCCACCAGTGATATGCCATATCTCTCAACAGGGATATGGCACATTTCAAGTACTCCTCGGGTGTACATGATAATTCTTCAAATACCCGTATTGAGTTTTCTAACCAGAACTCAGCTCTTTCAGGGTCATCATTGGCATTTGCACTAAATTCTTCGGCACCTTATTTCTGAATTCTATTAATAGGTGTTCTAGTAAATCTCATGAAATCATATGTTGAGGCATCACAGGTGCGGGTTGAGGATTTGGGGGAGGTAGGGGAGGTTGAGCATTCGGGTTCGTTCGAATGAACTCCGTATACTATGCATTCATCATGTAGAGAAAGGCCTCTTTGCCTCCTACGGGTTCGTTCGAATGAACTCCGTATACTATGCATTCATCATGTAGAGAAAGGCCTCTCTGCCTCCTTCTCCTCTACTGACCGTTTCGGGCCTACTTTTAGATGGCATCGCTCCTTCTGCTGGAGCAGGCACGTTACTTTCTACGTCATCCACCATTGCTATTTTGAGATCCATTTGCTATATGAAAACACATTTTAATATTGTCAGAAGTCGTCACACTATCATTACTTATATATATATGTATGAAATGTATAGCTAGACTCAAATACGCTAGGTTAGCCTGAGAATCGACTAAACCATAGCTTTGATACCACTAAATGTAACACTCTTTACTCGTACCCGTCCCCGAGACCGGGACAAGGTACAAGGCATTACCGTACATAAACAGGGTATTTTTTGAAAATACTGATTATGAAATTTCATTCCAAATTAAAACCGAACAAACAAAATCATATTTTCCTTATTATGGACCTACGAGGTCCAAAACGTACATTAAAAGAAATCTGGAACTAAACCGAGAACTTAAGAATATTCTAAGAAAGTTTCTAGGTTTAAGCCTCACACAACCGTGTGGAGGCAATGCACGCGCCCGTGTGCATTGGAACACTCCCGTGTTCCATACCCGTGTGGAATTACTAAAATTTATTTTTCATTTTGAACCTACAACGGTTTTCACACTGCCAAGTACACGCCCGTGTCCCTGGCCCATGTGCCCCACACAGTCTAGACACGCCCGTGTCATCGTCCGTGTCTAAAAACTGGACATTTTGTTTATGACATCATCATTCATTTAGGTGCACACAGCTAAGGCACACGCCCGTGCGCTAGGCCATGTCTTCCACACAGTTGAGACATACGGTCGTGTCTCTGCCCGTGTGTTTACTACCATGCATACTGACTTAAGAATTTTAGGTGCAGGGGACACACGCCCATTCAACACGCCCATAGGGCAGACCGTGTGTCACACACGGTCTAGACCATTTTAAGCCTATTTTCCAAGCCAATAGTCACCCATAGTCACTCATACATTCGAACATACTTTATAACATGCAACGTGACATATTCAAGCACTCAAATATTCCACACCATGGCACTCTCACATCTTCATAAGTCATCCTATTGCACATTCATTTGTTACACTATTTAGAGGCATTCCACACAAATTTCATGCATTATTGAACTTATTATCATGACTTCAAATTGTGCATTCATACTTATAATCATTTTAAGCTATTAGGTCATCCCTTATCCTTTAGCACCCAATTCATACTTTACCATACATTCATCGATCAACAACATATCACGCCATTATCCTGCACTCACCAAGAAATAACATATCCTACCATCAAAACACTAGTACATGCATGCATGGGTAATTAGATTACAACCCAAATGATCAAATATGATCCATATCACATGGCCATTACAAAATGAATCATCATTATTATAGGCCTTCACAGTTTGGCCAAATAGCATGACACATACCACAAAATGACCAAGTTTCCTATACATGCCATACTCAAAATAATAATTTCACTATACCTAATAGTCTTTTGATAGTGTGATCGAATACTCCGATAGCTTCCGATCCCTGAGCTAGCTTGGCGGAACTATAAAGGATAGAAAGAGAGGGGAGTAAGCATTAAAGCTTAGTAAGTCTACATACAAATAATATGAAATGGTAGTAAGGAATCAACATGCAGTAACATAGCAACATATACATAAAGATTATTCATCATTCAAACCTTCTTGCTTACTCATCATATGGACATATATATATACGTGTTCATCGTAAATCGATGTTTATTAAAGCGTTACTCATAAGTTTAGCATACATACCTGTACTCATCGTAAAGTATACATAACTATACCTCTTTCATATGTCCTCCTCAGGACTCTCATTACATTCATTACATTACCCGTTGAACTCTCGGAATACTATTGGATACGCGGAAACCTTGCACATAAGTGCCACATATACAACGTAGCCACAGCTACCACATAACATGTAACACATCCATAATGAACTCTGACCTCTTAACGAGCTCAGATGTTACGTAAATCACATCCATTATGAACTCAGACCTCTCAACGAGCTCGAATGCTCTCATCTATAATAAACTCAGACCTCTCAACGAGCTCGGATGCCACATATCTCACGAACCCGGACCATTCAACGAGTTTGGACATTTTAACTCCTAGTGACATGTCACATGTATCCTAAACTATTCCTAAGGTTCAAACGGGGTTTTTCTCATTGCACATAACATCTCCATCGTACTTGCTCGTAACGTCATGGATATAACATTCATGCTTTCATAACAATCAGTAAGCATATAGTTCATCATTACAATAAAAAATTTATTACAATATATATTAAAACATTAAAACATACTACAACACCAAATTATTTGCATATGTACTTACCTCGGTACAAAATGATGATAATCGAGCTTAATCGTTGTTTATTTTATTCTTTCCTCGATCAAGTCCTGGTTCATGTTTTTCTTAATCTATAATGTCAAATTTAACTTATTTATTATTCACATTGTTCAAATGAACCCATAATTCATACTTTTCAAATTTACATTTTGAGCCCTAAACTTTCACATATTTACAATTTAGTTCCTAGGCTCGTAAAATGAAATGCATGCATTTTCTTGGTTACCCAAGCCTAGCAAACTTTACTATGCTCATATCAGCCCATATTTTCTTTTATTTCACATTATTACCATTCTCTTTTACACTTTTACAAACAAGTCCCTTGTTTAGGTGTTTTCACTAAAAATCACCTAGTAAAAGATGTTTATCATGCCTCAAATATTCATATTCCTCCATTAATCATCAAAATACATGCATGTCATACATGGGTAAAATTTTATACATGAACCCTAGCTTAAAATATAGCTAGAAATGGGTAGATCATGCTTCAAGGACTTAAAAAATGCAAAGAACATTAAAAACGGGGCTAGGATGCACTTACAATCAAGCTTGAAAATGTTGAACAAGCCCTAGCTATGGTGTCTTGCAATTTTCGGCAATGAAGGAAGAAGATGGACACCAATTTTGACTTATTTTTCCCTTTTTATTATTTTAATTACCAAATGACCAAAGAGCCCTTAGGGTTTCTCTTTCACATTTTTCCTGTGCGTGTCCATTTTTGTCCAAAATTATAGAAATTGGTCAAATTGCTAATTAGGACCCTCTAATTCAATATCTAATGCAATTTCATGCTTAAATCTTGTAGAATGCAAGTTTTGCACTTTATTCAATTTGGTCCCTAAAATGTAATTAGACATTTTATGCATAGAATTTCTTCATGAAACTTTCACACAAGCATGCATTCATAACATAAACCTTATAAGAATCATAAAATAATTATTTCTATCTTTTATCTCGAAACCACTGTTCTGACTAGGCCCTAATTCGGGATGTTACACCACGTACCTTGAAACTCAAGAATGCAACATCTCAACATATCTTCAAGAATCTGAATAATCCACTCAGATTAACTATCTTTTTGCGGGTGAAAAGAAGTACTGAAGTGCAATTTCGTACCCAATACATCTTGCAGTTTCTTCCAAAATCACAATGTGAATCTCGAACCTCTGTCTGACACAATAGATATTGGCACCCCGTGCAATCTCACAATATCAGAAATGTATAACTCAGATAACTTATCAAGCGAGTAATCAAATCGTATCAGAATAAAATGGGTTGATTTCGTCAACCTATCAACCACAACCCAGATAGATCTTTCTTTCACGGAGATAGGGGCAAACCCGAAACAAAATCCACCATCACTCTATCCCATTTCCATTCTGGAATCATAATCGGTTGTAACAAGTGGATGGCACCTGATGTTCAGCTTTAACATGTTGACAGATTAAACATTTAGAAACAAAGTCGGGGATATCTCTTTTCATTTCAGACCACCAGTAATGTTGTTTCAAATCATTATACAGTTTCGTACTACCCGGAGGAACAGATAAACAACTATTGTGAGCTTCGTTCAAAATCATCTGAATCAACTCTAGATTTCTTGGAACACAAATCCGATCTCGAAATCTCAGACAGTCATCTTTATCAACTTTGAATTCTGAATCATAATCTAAATCACTCTGAGCTTATTTTGCTATTATCTCATTATCAACCTTTTGAGCATCAATAATTTGTTGTAAAAACAACGGTCTTGCTTTCAATTCCGCTAAAATCAAACCATCATCAGACAAAGCATCATCAGACAATGATTTTCGACTTAAAGCATCAGCAAGAACATTAGCCTTTCTCGGATGATAATCAATAACAAGCTCATAGTCTTTCAATAATTCTAACCATCTTCTCTGTCGTAGATTCAAATCTTTCTGAGTTATCAGATATTTCAAACTTTTGTGATCAGAATAGACATGACATTTCTTACCGAACAGATAGTGATGTCAAATTTTCAAAGCAAACACAATCACAACTAATTCCAGATCGTACGTCGGATAGTTCTTTTCGTGCTGCTTTAACTGTCTTGAAGCATAAGCAATGAATTTGCATTCCTGCATCAAAACACATCCCAGACCGTTTAACGAAGCATCACTGTAAAGATAGCAGGAAGCAACAAAAAATTGATCTAGGTACTGTTTAAATATTCGATTCATCAAGCCCATAAAGATACCAGGTGCATTAGTCAATCCGAAAGGCATAACTAAAAACTCATAATGGCCGTACCTCGTTCTGAATACAGTTTTCGAAATGTCTAAATCTTTTACTCACAACTAATGGTAACCCGATCTCAAATCTATCTTTGAAAATACGGTTGCTCCTTTCAATTGATCAAACAAATCATCAATTCGAGGCAGAGGATATTTGTTCTTGATAGTCACCTTGTTCAACTGACAATAGTCTATGCACATTCTCATCGTACCATCTTTCTTTTTCAAAAATAGAACAGGAGCACCCTAAGGTGAGAAACTTGGTGTTGCGAATCCTCTATCCGTCAATTCTTGCAACTGAGACTTTAATTCTTTTAATTCAGTTGGAGCCATTCTATACGGAGCTATCGTAATCGAAGTAGTCCCGGGCACTAATTCAATGCCAGACTCAACTTTACGTACCGGAGGTAATCCCAGAAGTTCTTCAAGAAACACAATAGGGAATTCACATACAACAGGTATTGATTCAACTTTCTTTTCTGATACTTTTGAATCAATCACATAGGCAAAGTAGGCTTTACAACCCTTTCTTACAGTACTCAGAGATTTTATCGAAGATATCATAGCTGGTAAACCATTCAAATCATTAGATTCAATTCGAACTATTTCATCATTCTTGCATCTCAAATCAATAGTTTTCCATTTGCAGTTCACAATAGCATCATGTAAAGTTAGCCAATCCATACCCAGAATTATATCAAACTCATAAAAGGGTAATAACATCAAATCGGCTAGAAAACAGATGTCTCAAAACATTAACAGACAATTCTTGCACAGCTTGTCAACTAAAACACTTTTACTTCAGGGGTTCGATACTCTAATCAAGAATTCAGTAGACACTACAGGCAAAGCCTTACTGGATACTAAATTCATGCATATATAAGAATGCGTTGATCCAGGATCTATCATGGAATCACAGAAGTATCATAAAGAGTAAATGTACCTGTAATTACATCTGGAGACGAAGCTTCCTCGCAAGCTCGAATGGCGTAGGCTCTGGCAGGTGCTCTAGCCTTGGATCGAACAATGGAGTCTTTAGTCCCTCTTTGACTACCACTCATATTTCCCATATTTCTGGGAGGTCTACCTTTAGCTGAAGTGTTACTCTATCTCGAATTTTGTACAATCTCTTGCTCAACAGACTCAGGATAATCTCGGATAAAATGATCTAAAGATCCACATTTAAAGCAAGCTCGATCATACAATCTGCAATTACCTGAATGTATTTTACCAAAATTTCTGCACTCGGGTCAATCAGATCGAACATTTCCAACACTGGCAACAGATGTAGCTGGAGCTCTGAAGCTCGAATATGATCTAACACGATCTGTACTCAAATGTCCCACATTAGCCTTTGAACGGCTAAAATCATCCTGGAACTTCTTTGATGTAGACTGAAATGATTTATTTATGGATCTCTTTCTCATATCTCTAGCTTCAAAATCAGCTTTTATTTTCTCTTTCTCGAGTTCTTCAGCTTTACATGCTCGTTCAACAAGCACTACAAATTCTTTTACCTTAAGAATCCCGACTAACAAACGGATATCTTCATTCAAACCATCTTCGAATCTTTTACATATTATTGCTTCAGTCAAAACACATTCTCAAGCATACTGGCTCAATTTTACGAATTCTCATTCGTATACACATACGACCTTACTTCTGTTCAATAAACTCTTTACGTTTCTGATCTATGAATCTCTGACTGATGTATTTCTTCCAGAATTCAACATAGAAGAAATCTCAGGTGACGCATTCCCTCAAAACCACGGATATTAAAGTTTTTCACCAATGATAGGCCGTATCTCTCAGAAGTGAAACGGCACACTTTAGGCATTCATCGGAATTTAATAACAATTTATCAAATACTCTTATCGTATTTTCTAACTAGAACTCGGCTCTTTCAGCATCATCATTCATAGTAGCACAGAATTCTTCGGCCCTATATTTTGTAATCTTATCGACTGGTGGCTTACTTAACTGAATCGGATTCGCTTGTGGCATAACAGGGGCTTGCGGAGGATTAGTCGGGGTTGGGGGTTGTTGAACAGCCGGATTAGTTCTAATGTACTGACTGAGCCAATCATTCATCATTTGTTAGAAGGCTTGTCTAGCCTCTGCATCATGGCTACTCGTAGCCGGTCTAAAATCGGATGACGCTGTCCCTTGCACGGGAGTAAGTGCAGTACTTTTAACATCGTTAGCTACGGCTCGTTCGGGATCCATTTGCTATATAAAAACACATTTTCATTGTCAGGATTCATCACACTAACGCAGTTCATAAATATAACATGTATAGCTAGACTCAAATATGCTACGTTAGTTCTAGAATTGACTAAACCGTAGCTCTGATACCAACCAAATATAACACCCCTAACCTGTATCTATTGCCGGACTAGGGTTAAGAGGTATTACTGGACATGTCGAAACATTTCACAAACAAATTCATAATAAAAAATCAAACATCGATATATCATAATCAAAAATCACTATTAAGTCCCTTTCTTAGGTCGTTGAGACCTCAAGCATGCATTAGAAAAGGGTCGAGAAAAAAACCGAGCTCATACAAATTTTTTCTAAATTGTAAACATTTTTCAAAGTTGTATAGGTCACACGCCCGTGTGAATAGGTCGTGTACCTCACACGGCTTTAGACACGCCAGTGTGTCTAGGTCATGTCAAAACAGGACATACATACTGACTTGTCCACACGGCCACAAGACACGCCCGTGTGCCAGGCCGTGTGAAAATTAAGGAGGCTACTGACTTGGCCACAGGGCTAACCACACGCCCGTGTGTCTAGCCCATGGTCGAAACTGACTTGGCCACACGACCTAGCACATGCCTGTGTGTGTGACCGTGTGGTCTACCCAGGCTCATTTTGAAATGGCCCTCGAGCAACACGACTGAGACACACGTCCGTGTCTCTACCAATGTGGGCAAAAATAGGCCATTTGCAAGGCCAAATTGCCACCCATTAAGGGTCCTCCCTACAAGCATCAAATAGGCATCATATTTTCAACCAATTTCAAACCAAAATCATACATCATTCATATCATATATTCATCAATCTATTTTATTCATAATTCAAAAATCAAAACATAACACTCATAATCCAAAGACATACCAAAACATATGATTTGTAACATCAATTTACCTCATTCATTCTCATGCCAAAGTCTTACCAAATCCACAATCAAACATATACCAATAACTTACCAAATTGACCATTTCTCTTGGCCAACCAAAAACACCTCATAATAGAAACATTGCATCACATATCATATACCAAATTCAAGCCATAAGTTTAACCATATTCTAGCCATATCACATGGCATGATATACACATTACAAAACATAATCAAAGTATTTCTAGCCTATACATGCCATACTTTAATATTCACATTTTCAAAAGGTACCAAAAAGAAGTTTGATAGTGTGGTGATGATCCTCGACGATCCCCGAGCTTTCGGTAGCTTCGATATCTATAAAACAGATGATAAACACATAAAGTAAGCTTTCCAAAGCTTAGTAAGCCATATACAAATAAACTTAACTTTATAAACATATAAACATATAAACATCATCAAAATTACATATATTCCATAACCAAATATTATCATCAATCACATGGTTCATATACACTATACATTTCCCAATTCATTTTATACATATAGCATATTTTCTCATACTTATATCATATGTTCACAAAGGTACATGTACTTACCTTTCATTCTCAAACATAGTATACAATTCAAACATACCTGAATCGGATACACATTCACATAGTCATTCATTTTCTCAAAATGCCTATTGAACCATTCAAAATCATAAGGATATGCGGATAACTTAGAAAGCTCGTACAATACCAATGTCCCAGGCGTGGTCTTACATGTAATCAAATATCGATGCCTCTATCCCAGACAGGGTCTTACACGAAATCAAATACGATGGCAATGTCCCAGACATGGTCTTACACGTAAATCATAAGTCGATGCCAATGTCCCAGGCGTAGTCTTACACGATAAGTCGATGCCAATGTCCCAGACGTGGTCTTACACGATAACACATATCGGATCTTATGTCATGACATATCTATCCTAACTATTCCTAAGGTTCGTACGGGGCTTTACAGATGCTGGAACTTTGTCGATACTTTCTCGGATATCTCATATTTCTTAACTCACATAATCATTCATCATATTTCAATAGCATATAATTGATAGTAATTCAATTCAAAACACATTTATTTGTATATCGACTTACCTCGTACGAATTCGAACGAACGAAATTGACTATTCGACGACTTTCGACTTTCCTCGATCTAAATCCGTTTTCTTTGGTTCTTGATCTATATAAATTCAAATTTAACTCTTTTATTCACCAAATCATTCAAATCAATCCAAAAACACATACTTAGGGCATTTTACAAATTAGCCCTCACATTTTCATATTGACACTTTAGTCCTTAATTCACAAAATCACAAAATACACATAATTTCTTTGCACACATGCCTAGCTGAATTTTCATAATGTTCATATAAGCCCATATATTTCATTTATTTCTCATTTTAGTCCCTCAATTTAAAAATTTCACAATTTAGCCCAAATTACTCAATTTCATCAAAAATTCAAAGGCAAAACTTAGTAATCTAACACATATCTTTAATTTACTATCATCAAACTTCATAAAGCTCACATTATCAAAAATGGAATAACTCAAAGTCATCAACAAAATCAAAAATTAGGACATGGGCTTGATAGATTAATAAGCAACGATTACAAAAACGTAGAAATTATTAGAAACTGATCAAAATTCATACTTTAATTAAGCCTTGTGTGTGCCGAAACCCTAAACTCCTTTTTCTTATTCTTTTTCTTTCAATTTCAGTGGTAATGGTGATAATATGAGCTTATTTTCATGTTTGTTGTATTTAATACATAATAATTCTTCATTTACAAATTTTCCCTTTATAAATTAACATATAATTCATGTTAATTACGGCCATAAATGTCCACTCAAACTTAAAATGGTCTATTTAAAATATAAGGACCTCACAATTAAAGAGACATAGCAATTAAGCACTTTAACAAACAGAAGGCCACTTTTACACTTTACGCGATTAGGTCCTTTTCACAAATTAAGCACACAAATGTTAGAATTTTCATACGAAACTTTCACACATGCTAATTCACATATTATAAACACAGAAAATAATATTAAAATATTTTTTGACTCAGATTTTTGGTCCCGAAACTACTATTCTGACTAAGGTCTAAACAGGACTAGTACATCTACTTCTGAGTTGATTTCGACAGCGTTCTTTGAGTAATTTCTTTGTTCTTCTCTGTGTGCTCCCTTTACTCATCTTCTAATATGTATTTATAGACTTTAGAACGCTCAGAAAGCCTAAAAATTAGGTTTTTTGTGTGTTTGGGAAACAGGGAGTGATATCGACACGGGCTGGCACAGGGGCGTGTGACCAGCCCGTGTGGCTCACAAGGGCGTGTGCCTAGCTTGTGTGGAAATGCCCAGCCTATGTGGTTCCTGAAAATAGCTCTTTTTGTCCTATTTTGGCCCATTTTTTGCTCCTTTCACTTCCGTATGCTCACCTAAGTATAGAAAAAAAATTTAAACGATTAAGAGCATCAAATTCACTAATTTACATAATAAAACATCCAAAAACGAATCAAGCATGGGATTAAAAACATGTTATGTTTATGGTTTATCACAAGCTTGATTCGGCATTGTTTGGCATAATATGATGCATTGGTGAATTTGGTGTAGGTTTATGTATGTTGAAATGTATTTGGTAGGAAGCATGAAATGTGAACCAAAGTGATTTTTTTGCCAAAATAGGTGCAACATTGCAACGATTAGTCCCCAACGTCGTGACTTAAATCGACAATAAATGGTGTCGTGACGTCGATATTTATGAAGTTGCAATGGTATTCATTGATTAATTAGATTGCAACGTGAAAGCCACAATGTCACGACGTCAAACTGTAGATTTTTAAAACTTTTCAATTAAGTTCTTATCGACCTCAAGTTAGCAAAAAATCTTTCATAAGCTCGTATAAAAGTCAGAAATGATTTTACAACTTATTGAGAATGTGTTTTATAATGGCTGAATTGTATTGAAATTTGTTGTAGTTGCTCTGCCAACGAATGTGTCATTAACTCGAACCCGACGATCAGGTTGGGTGTTACAGTAATGTTGTTTTATCTCTAAAAAATATATGAAACAAGTTTGAGATCAAATAAACAAATCTAATTAAGTTCAGATAACTCGAGTTGAATTCAAGTTTAAAAAATAATACTTGATGAACTTGAATCGAGAATCGAGAATCAAACTCCTTCGAATTTGAATTACATTCATATTTATCATTTAAGTTTAATTTAACTCAATTACACTAAATTTGGTTAATTTTATTTTAGGGGCTCTAAAAGTAACGGAAAGTATTAATGGTAACGGAAAATAACGTTGTTTTTATTTGGTTAATTTTATTTTATTCAAAGAGTTTGTGAATGGTAACGGAAAATAACGTTTGATTATTCATACTATTTATATACAGAGATGTGAGCCTACATGTCATAGAAACTTGTGAAATAAAATATTAATGCTATAACTTGACATCTACTACTAAAAATATACTAACTATAACTTAATTTTAAAGTTACCCGCAGAATTTAAAATTCCTAACTTTCAAAAACAAATTTTGCATTTTGAAGCTCTCACAACAAAGTTACGGATTTTTTTTAATTTTTCTAAGAAAAAAAATCAATGTAAGTCTTTTTTTTATTCAATTCAACTTTTGAAATAATAAAATTCGTTTTACAATTAATATTTAATGACAACGTTAATATGGCTGTTAATAAATACCACGTCAAGTCAGCAAATAAATAAAAATAATAAAAATAATTTAAAATAAGTATACAATAAATCTAAACAAATAACTGTCAAGGTTCATTTGAATCTAAACATCCATATATTTATTTAGATACATTCTAGAATTATAAAAATTATTTAAAAACGCTTACAATTGGAAGCATTTTTGTAAAATTAACCTATACTCGTAATTTTTCTAAAAAACAGCCTAATCTAGTAAATTTTAAAAATTTTCGGTATTTATTGATAATTTAATTAATTATGTAAATATGAGATAACTTTAAGAAATTATATGAAAATAATGGGGAATAATTAGAAACACGATAAAACATAAAAACTATATAAACATATAAATATTTAGAAATTTATATATAATAACTTATTCAAGTATAAAAATTTATAAAAATTCGTGAAAAGAACACAATCATGATATGAATATATAATTCTTTTTCTCAAATTGAATCACTATTGAAACTTTGTAAAATATGAGATGAATTTAAACATGACAAAACAATAACATACATATCTTTCTCTAAATTGAGTTGTTATATATGATTAAAGCTGGTAAAACAGGTCTGAGCTCGAAAGTTTATCTGTGCTAATTCAAGCTCTTAATGATTAAAATTTGAAAAAATCTGAGTTGGAGAAAATTTAAGTTTGAGAAAACCCGAACTCAAGAAAATTCTAGCTTGAGTTGATCCGAGCTTGAGAAAGCTCGTGCATAAAATAATACGAGCCCAAGGCCAAACCGAGCCCAAGCTTGAGACCGATCTTAAGCTTAAGATAGATCTGATCTAAAACTTGAAAAATTCTAAATGTATGAAAATATATTTTAAATATTATATAATTATAATAAAATTTATAAATAACACTACAACTTTATGTTGAATTACAAATTAAAATAAATTTTAAAACATTAATTATGAATATAAAATTATTTTAGTAAAAAGACCTCTCTAATCCCTCTAAAAAAACGAAGCAATTTAATCTATATAAATTTGAAAGTAAACAATTAAAGACAATTTGTCTCAACGTTAATGTTTTTTGTCAATTGTACATAATTTTGATTTGTATAATAATAAATTTAACTCTCAAAGTTTAGATATTTTGTCAATATGGTCCTGAATTAACAAATTTAGGCTACAACATTTGTGTAAATGTGTAAATGTTGAGGCTAAATTTATTGAATTTTTTAGAATCAAGACCAAATTGACAAAACATGTCAACATTAAAGGCTAAATTTGTTGTTATTCTAATAAAAATTATGCACAATTGACGAAAGACATTAACACAGTGATTAATTATCCTTAGTTGCTCACTTTGAAAATTGACAGTAATTAAATTGTTCTAATTTTTTTAGAGGGGCCAATTTGCTCAATTTCAAAATTGAGAGAGACTATAGAGGTCTTTTTACCAATAATTTTTAATACAATTATTATATATGTATAATAAATATTCAAAGTTACAAAATTTAAATTTAATGATTATATAAAATATATAATGATGATTAATTTAATGATATGAAAATGAAATTAAGCCTTAAAGAACTCACCGATCAAATTTGCTAAAACTTTTAGCGGATGAAAAATCAAATTTGTATGTACTCATTATACTCACAATTCATATGAAAACCTCTTAAAATAATTTTTCTTGTTAATCTGAGACATTTTGATGAATACCAACTTGACTTACGAAATTGATCGAATAACATGACTTATTTTTACCGGCTTTCAAAAATTCAATAGCAAGGCAAAATGGGTTATACAGGGGCACATGGACAAAATTTGGATTTTTTTTATTATATTTTATTTATATTTTAACATTTTATAATATCTTATGAGTTTTGTAGTTTGTTAGATTTTTTTATTAATTATTGATATTATTATAATTATATAATATTTTAAAACTTTTAAAGTAATAAAGATTATTTTTATTAATTTAAAATTTTTTCCAAACTCACGGTTTATATCTATATATTCTAGATAATAATTCAAATAAATAAAATTTATATACAAATTCATATACATATCATATAATAATATTATTTATGTTAATAAAATTCTTATATATTATATAATTGTAAACATTAGATATGATAAACTTTATTTCAATTACAATAAAACATCTATATAAAATATTTTATTTATATGGTGAATTTGTATTGTATTATTATCATGTAAAAGTAAAATTAATTATTACATTCTAAATATAATTTATAAAGAGTCAAAATTATTTGAATTTATTTAAACATGTCTGCCTTGACTCGATTAGAATTCAAAAAAATCTGAGCCCAAAAAAGTTTCTAAAGCCTAAGAATATTTGTACCAGAGTTGGCACCTCCATATATGATAACGTATGTAAAACCATAATTTATTACAAAAACTTAACTTATACATGACATTTATTCGAAAACGTGTCAAATTCTACATGAAATAAATTATTAGCATGTAAGATTATATTTATAACATTCTAAACCCACAAAAATAACATGAATATAAACTTGATATGAAAAATTAACATGAATGGATCAAGAATACATGAATGTGGCAAAATGGACATTATTACAATAACTCTTAATATATATATATATATATAATATTTTATATAAATTTTGGCACATTAATAATTTTTATGTAGATTTTAACAAATTTGTTTATTTACATTATTTTAGTCAAATTATGTTATTTGTCTCTATATTCTGCATAAGTTGTGTATTTCATCTTTATATTTTAATTTGATCAATTTTAGTTTTTGTAACTTTAAGATTTTGAAGTTCCAGTCATGACATAAATGATAGCAGTTAAATTCATTTGGTTATATTCTACTATCAATACTATACTATGCGTAAAGTTGTAAGTTTAATTCATATTTTCCAATTGCGTAAAGTTGTAAGTTTAGTTCATATTCTCCAATTGGATTATTTTTAATTTCCTATACTTTTCAAATTTTAAAATTTTAGTTTTGACACAAACGATAGCTATCCATTAACTGACTTTTTTGTGAATAATATGTCAAAATAAAAAATTGCATGGTATTACACATGTAATAATATGTTGGCCCTATTAAATATTAGAAATAGCACAATTTAATAAATTTAACCTCAATCATCCGGATCAAAATTAGAATTTCAAATTTTAAAAAAATATAGGAACTAAAAATGACCAAATTAAAATACACAAATTAAATTTACAATTTACACTAATAATAGAATTTAATTTAATTATTTCTCGTATTGAATGTCTATTGTATAATTATGATATATTAGAATTTGTAAATTCTAATTAACCATATCAAATAACTCTAAATTGTGTCATACATCATACAATAAATAGAGTAGAATTTTACTGTTCCAATTTTAAACAAAGGTCTCCCACGGGTTTCTCCAACTCAATACCGGTGGTTCATCCTTGGGAAATTCGAGAACAGAGGGGCAGGTTGCATCATTCGAGACTAGGAGGGTCTGGCAAATCCCGAATGTCAAGCCCTTCAAAATGGTCTCAACCGACGCTATTACATTTATTAATTTCGTTAATAATGATAATCAAATGCTCATGCAGGACGCTCCTTGATGATTGCCAAAGTGCAACATTAAAGCATATCTTTAGAGAAGGAAATCGGACATTTTGGCTTAGATTGGAACCTCCGATTACTAAAATGTTGGATTTTGGTTTTGTTACCAACTGCCATGAGCCCCCATTATGTAGTAAAGATATTTTATTTTCTGATGATCTAGGGAGAAGCTACTCCCGTACGGTGGACTTTTAATTTCAATTTTAATTGCTCCTCGTCAAACAAAAAAAAAAGAGTTATTAAACATTTACATTAAAAACATTCTTTAAGTTTATTGCAAATTATCAGTTCAAATATAGTAACATGCAAGGCATTCATATTGGATTCAACATGAATTGCATATTTGAGTGAAGATTCGGTAGCAATATCAGTGAAAAGCTTAAACTAATCCAATCACTCTCCAAATCCCAATATCTAAAACCCCTGGTTCGGGGTTCTTCATTAATTCTTTCAACAGTACATGTATATTCTGTTGTACACTTGGGAATCTGATCAGTAAGATGTAAAAGAAAGTGAAAAGAAAAAAAAAATCATAACCTGCCTTGGCCTCCACCTTCTTTCATGGAGGTAAAAGAAGTAAACCTTTGTTTCCAGGGAGCATCCTTTTGTTGTTCAATCCATGACAAAAAGGCACTGTCTAACAAGCAGAAGATATTAACATAAAGGAGTTGGTATCTAACCGGAACATATCGGAAATTCGCAACCTGAACGATTGGCCAAACGCCACCTTCCAATATCAAGGCTGGGAGGAAGTCTCTCTTCACGTCTTCCTTCACTTGAGCAGTGCTTTTTCCGGCTGAAAACCCCATATATGTGAAAAACACAAACAAGTCAAAGGGGCCAAAGATAAGGCCATCCATTGCAACTTTTGCAGCAACAAACCTCGCTGACTTTGGACGCAGTAGAAGCCTCATCTTTATAAATTTGTCCAACTCTTCATACCTACATGAAGCAAAGATTACAGTTGTAAGCAGCTCCAAGATTTACTTACCAATCTTACAAATCAAAACCCAGTTCTAAGAGTTTGGTAGAGTCCGGCAAGATTTTATCAAATGTATCGAGGCAACATGTTTGGAATCTCCTAGATGTAGAATTTTACTGTTCCTATTAGGGACCAACCCATATAAATAACGAAAAAGAAGGAATAGAGAAAATTCGACACATAAATTTATGTGGAAAATCTTCCTCAATTAAGAGGATAAAAAATCACAAGCAAAAGAGTCTTCACTAATGAATAAACAATCAAAGAGTACAAGATGAAATTCAAAACAAACCTTAGACCCGAATACAAAGCTCTCTGGCTAAAACACAAAATTCCCTTAAAGCTATCTAAAACTCTCTCATGATTTTTTTTCTCTAATATTACGGTATGATCTTAACTTTTTCTAGGGTTACCAAGGCCCTTTAAATAAGTTAAGATTAGAATTCTAATATAACTATAATATCTCTAGTGTAACCAGAGTTTAATCGGGAAAAGTAACTCTGCTGAGAGTTTAATTACGTAGCTGTTTTAAGTTTGGAATTTGTCGCGTCGTCCCAGCCGTTCTCGTTACAACGTCGCCTCTGTTTCGAACATCATCACGTCGTTGCAATGTCGTGTGATTCCTCGTCACGATGTCCTCTCTACTTTGACTGAAAAATGCGACACACACTCCACAAATCTCCACCTTGACTCGTTTTTTAATATGTCTCATTTGCCAAACCCCGTCATGGGCCTAACTCGATCTTTGCAAGATACAAACCAAGTCCAAATGATGTTTGAACTTGAAAACTAGAAGACTCTTATTCAAAACAATCATACCTTTCTTGCTCATATAACCAAGTCACATATGCCACAACTGAGTTGACTCCAACTCTGTAGTAGACGAGGAAATTGCTGCCGCATCAGTCACTGTTGAACCCTGTAGAATATATAAACTGTCGTAATTCTGACCTTTCATCAAAACGAAAGCTCACGAGATATCTCAATGTCGCTTGACTTGACAATGATTCTACAATCGTTCGAGTCTAACATACCCAGGGAGATGAGATTTTTCTATCAGGCACATGCCTGATATCTGACAGAATCCTAATAATCCCTGTCATACATCCTGATTTGAAAGGTACCAATACCGATTATCTTATAGGGTGAATTATTTTCCATAAGCACAACTCCATCTTCAACTAAGCTATATGTGGAGTACCACTCCTTGTTTGGACACATGATAAGAACACCCCGAATTGAGGATCTACTTAGACGAAAACTTGGACATTTTAATTGTAGACACCAGCAGCAAATCATCACCCTTGTCCTCAGCCACACTAGCATCTACTACCTCAGTTTTTTGCTTTCCTTTCTCGTTACTCTCAACAGCCCTTCTATTTTTATTTTGTAACTTATAACACTCTGCATTAACATGACCCAACTTTTTATAGTAGTCACAGGTCTTGTCTCGATTTCTCGACCTTGATTTTGACCTACACCTGTTCTGACTTGAAACCTTGGATTGTTGTCTACCTCTTGCAACCAAAACCGAGGCTTGTCCATCTGACTTGCTATTTGAATCTAGCTCATTGTCGAGTTTATCTTTACTTAACAAGTTTCCTTTCACATCCTCGAATAAGAGCTTATCTCTACCATAAATCAGAATTTTCTTGAAAGTCTTATATGAATGGAGCAAAGAGCACAATAATAACATAGTCTAATCTTCATCATCTATATTAGCCTCAACATTTTTCAGATCATTCACGAGAGTAACAAATTCACTGATGTGAGCATTAATGGACGCCCCTTCGGCCATACAGAACATGTACAGGTGTTGTTTCAACACTAATTGATTAGCTAGAGGCTTTGTCACGTAAAGGGTTTCTAACTTTCTCCATAAGCCAGATGTTGTTTTCTCCATAAGCACCTCCTGCAACACATTGTTCGTGAGACATAACTGAATTGCAGACAAAGCATTCTCATCAAGCTCATTCCATTCTGACTGATCTGAATCCGCGAGCTTTTGCCCTGTCACGACTTTCTTTAGGCCATTCTAAACTAGTATTGCAATCATCCAAACTTGTCATAAATTGAAATTTGTGATCCCATCAAACTTCTCGATATTGAATCTCATTGTCATCATCTCTAAACGGGTTGATTGCGGAACCCTAACTAAATTCTAATACTAGTTTGTTGATGATCGACCCGTATAAACAATGAGAAAAGAAAGAATAGAGAAAATTGGTTACACATTTATGTAGAAAAACTCCTCCAATCAAGAGTATAAAAAACGAGTAAAAGAGACTTCGCTAATGAATAAACAATTAAAGAGTACAAGATGGAGAAATTCAAAACAAACCCTAACCCCGAATACAAAGTTTTTTCTCTTTGATGTTATGTTATGATCTTCACTTTTTCTAAGGTTACTATGGCCTTTTAAATAGGCTACGATTAGAGTTCTAATATAACTATAATATCTCTGTTGTAATCAATGTTTGACTGAGAAAAATAACCTTACTAAGAGTTTAATTACGAAGCTACTTTAAGTTTGGAATTAGTCGCATCGTTGCGACGTCGTAGACTCCTTTTTGCGACGTCACATGATTCCTCATCACGATGTCACCTTTGCTTTGACTCTGGTTTGATCGAAAAATGCGACACACTCCACAGTTTCAAGATAGAAATTTGGACTCAATAGAGACCTTGAATTTCTTGGATAAAGCATAATTTGATCCATCATCACATATAGAAACATAATTTCTTACTAACCATCAAATGCTCCACAATAACTCCTTTGAAGCTTTTAATCTTTTGATGTTTGAGAATAAATTCTGTCTAATTTAACAGTGTTCTATACACAGCCAAGTATAGTTCAGCAGAAAAACAAAAATAATGTTGATTAATCGACAGGAAAGATAAAAAAAAGAGATGAGAACAGACCAGAAGTGTCCAACTGGTCCAACAAAGCCAAATCCAAACATACTTGTGACAGCTACCCTTTTCCAGTTGACTTTAAATTCATTATCATCATCCTGTCAAATGAAACACCAATCATCGTCTTACTAGTGCAAAAGGAGCTGTTTTATTCAGAATCCAGCTTCAGCAGAGATGCAATAGAAACTATAATTTCAGAAGATGCAATCATGGTGCTAACAAAATAATGGACAATGGGTACAAGGACATAATATGCAAAATGTATGACAATTAGTTACTCGTCAATTAGGTATAATATTTATTACTTGATATCATGACACAAGAACCATCAAACAGAAGAAATTGGTTGCTTAAAGTGTATGAAATAATTCAAAAGCACAAAACATGCACTGATTACTTCTATTGCCTTCTATGCGGTTCCCCTATGACCTAATGGAATACCTTATAAGCAAACAGTAAGCATTAAGTGGAGAGTGCTGATCAGGAATTTGCCATTAAATTACGAATATCCCAAAATTAGTTAACCCGAAAGTATGAGAGCAACCCCCGAAGAAAACCCTTAATATTGACAGCTGAAACAAGATGATCTTGGTACAGAAGTAGGAAATTATTTCGACAGTTCAATTAAGTAAACTTATAAGCAAGTATTTTTTTTATGCTTGCTATGAAACTTGAGGAAACTGTAAACTGTTATGAGTCTGTAAGATGCATGAAACACAAAGATCAACCAACTCTTATAAACAATTATTTGGGAAAAAAAGTCAACTGCTCAGAACAACACAAGTTTTGAAGAACTCTGTCACAGCAATTCTATTCATATTGCCAACGAGATATGGCTGAATTTTCTAATGTCGGAATAAACTAGAAAATGAGTGAGGAAAACCTCGAACATATATCAAATACTAAGAAATGCACACCATGGCATCATTAAATCCATTTTGACCATAAACCATGGGTATGCACTATGCAGTGATGATAAGTAAGACAAATTTCAGTTTATGAGCAGTAGAACAGAAAAAAAATGGAAACCACAACAAAAAGAGGGAAGAAACAGTGGGCATGCTTTTCTTAACAGCTCTATCTCAAGTGAATCCTTGTAGCTCACTAGGATGTCTTATGGACGTAAATTGCACACACCACCCAAGACAAATGTTAGCTTAGTTTGCATTACAGAAACGGCGCCAATTTACCATCTCTTCTGGTAATGCCATATGGAACATTGCCATTACAAGATTGAATTTTCATTACCACTTGAAAATCAATGCTTTAATTATCCCTCAAACATTATCAACCAATAGCCCTCAATCAAACATGAGCTATGAACATCAATAAAGGATTCGGGGGCAATAATGCTACAGCTATATGAATAAAATGGGAATATATCCCAAACAAAAATCATCATCAAAGATCGAAATAACCCAGAAGAAATCAACATAAAATCAGAACATGCAGACACCCAGTTGCAAAACAAAAGTAAGAAAAAAGTGTACCCAATAGCTCAAATAGATACAATCAAGCATAAGGGGAAAAAAAGGTAAAAACAAGAGGAAAATGAGAGGAGAAAAAAAGAGGGTTGTTGGGGATTGGAAAAAGATGCGTACTTTATGATATTGAAGGCGTTTCTTTGCGGTGGAATGGGTGATGTATTGAGCAGCAACATCCCCAATGCCCCAAAGGAAACCTGAGCTGATAATTTGTGTTTTTACAGGATGAAGAGATAAACAGCTCTGGTACCATTTCCATATCCTCAACATTTTATCCAAAAAAAACCCACAGAAATTGAAGAAATAAAAGAAAGGAGTTATTATTAGAGGGTAAAGGGAGAAACTGGGGACTAAAACAGAGAAAATTTGGAACCCATGTCCTACTGACATTTCCATTTCCAGAGAAAACTGGGGACCATTTCCATCTCATTCATTTCAATGAATTTCTCTTCTGGGTGTTTTTGGCTGACTTGGACAGCTATTCAAACATAAAAGATTGGGATTTTTCTATTTTTAATTATTTTGTATTAATAACACAACTAATCTGACTGATTATCAAAATAATAATTAAAGATTCCTTTTATTTTCTTTTATAAATATTGTACTCGTAATTTGTTTTTATCCGATTAATTATTAACTTTTCTTTTCCGCTGAAATATTATTCAAAGCGTGTATAGACAGTAATATAAAATCAAAATGGGGTACTAAATTGAAAATAAATATTGTTTCTAGTAATGGTTTCTGTGTACATTCAATTGCAAGTGATGTGGGTTCACCCATTCCCGGTGGCTAACAAAAGGAATTCAATACATTTCTTAATTTAATGTTTTCAATTTTTATTTTGAATATTTTAATTAATCAGGTTTTTTTTTAAATATATACCCCTTTAATCAATTTATTTTTAATAATTACATATCGTATAAGGGATAAGATTAATAGGAGTTATTTATCTATATTTTTTAGGTTTGTAAAATTTATTATATCCTCATCCATCGTAGCACATGTGATAAATCAAAAAAACATACAAAAAAATAAGTCAGTCATAGATAGTTGAAAGGTCACATTTGTGCTCACCCTTCCAACATAACTATATGTGCAATGGATGATTCTAATCTCCATCGGAAACATTAAGTTGTTAATCACCAAACACTATGTAATCATAATTACTTTACCCCATCAAAAGTAAAATGAATGACAAAATTTGTCCAATTACATATATCATCATCCTATCAAAAACATCTCTCCCACCTAAATAGCAAATCTAAAATGAATGACAAAATTTGTCCAATTACATATATCATCATCCTATCAAAAACATCTCTCCCACCTAAATAGCAAATCTAACATGTCAACATCATCTTACGTGAGATTTCTACCTATAAATACATTCAAGAATAATGAAAAAAGAGATTGACCCTTCAAAAATATTAAATCTACACTTTATCAAGACTCTTTCAATCCTTAATCTTTGATCATCTTTACCACCACTCTTCATAGTCTCTAAATCTCCACCCTAATTGGGTGAACCCATCTTTAGAATAATCACTATCCTCTTCTCATATTCAACACAATATCAACAAAATTATTGGGAGTTTAAGCTTGAATTTTGATATAAAGAGATAACACCTTGTGACTCCACCAACTATGGGTATATCCACCACTTTAATTAGTATTTTAATTGATGCTTTTGTAAGCTTTTAGCCCACAAATATTAGCAAAAAGAAAGTGGGTGATAATACTACATTGAATTTTTTTTCTTCTTTTTTAACGATTGATAACTCAATTACAATCTTTAATTTTGTTTTAAAAACAATTAAAATAATCATATGCTATGCTAAACTATGGACATGCGTATTTTAGACATTAATTTTTGGGTTTGTTTGTATGATTAAGGGAGAAATTAGGGTAACTGGTAGGGTTTCATAAAATAGAAAATTTTTTTTAAATTTTTAAAATTTTTAAATTAATAAAAGTAAAATTATATTTTAGTCCCTTTTAAAAATATAAAAATTTGATTCAATTCTCTAAAAATTATAAAGATATAAATTATTAAAATGATAAAATTACATTTTTATCATCGTAAAAACTGCATTGACTTGAGAAAATACTGATTAAATTAAATCCACCTGTATTTGAACTATTTATAAAATACAAGTTAGAAAGTTATGGTTATTCAAAATCGAGTTGAATTCTATTTTTTATTTAATATAAAATAAATTTTAATTTTTTATGATATAAAAATTAATATTTTGTATTTAAAATAGTGAAATGATTTGAAAATTGTTGAAATTTTTTTAATATTTGTAAAAAAGACTTTGAATTTTTTCAAAAAATATTCAAAAACTCATAAAATAAATCACATTTTATCAAAAATAAGTTAAAAAAACCAAAACAAGTTAAAAAATCAAAAAAATTATTAATATGAAAAAATTGAGAATCAAATTAAACCATTTTATGATAGATGATTCAAAAAATCTACAAAATTCAACCCAACCGTATTGATATTACCCCTAATCTACATTTAAAAAATAGTAATACTAAAATACTTAATTATCTCCAAAACAATCTAAAACGGTTTGATTTAAGGAAACTATTTTATTTTATTTTTAGAAAATAATTTTCATTGATTTTTTAAAATTGGGGGACGTGATTGTTAAATGAAAAAGAACTCAAAAATGAACATATTAAAATATGTTTGGTACTTATTTTTCATAATAGAAGTATGCGAAAATAAAAAAAATTATTACATTTATATAAATTCAAACCACAATAAAATATTTGACATTTAAAATTTTTTGAAAGAAATATTTTATTTTTTAATTTTCACACATTTTTTAAATTTATAAAATTAATTTTTAAAATTTTAACCAAGCATTTTTTTCAACCTTTTTCATTTTCGAGAAAAAGCATTTTTTCAACCTTTTTCATTTTCGAGAAAATGAAAATGAAAATGAAAACAAAAACAAATTTTATTTTTTGAAATCAAATACTTTTTTTTTCTTTTGGAAAAGCGTAAACTAAAATGCGACATCAAAGTGGGTAGTTAAAGAATTGAAAAGGAATTAGTTAACCTTAAATTCTTAATTAGGTGAATAAGGAAGATTTTATTCGGAAAAAAAAATCAATCCTAACTCAACCAAGAAATTACATAAAAGAAAATAGGAATAAAAATCAAAATTATACAGTAACTTTGGTTCTATGTGCAATTTCATATATAAATTTTGATTTTGTGTGATTTTATACATAAAATTTTGATTTAATTTAATTTTCACAAATAATTAATAATATTATCTAATTAGCATCATTTTACGTTGATATAATACATGCACAAACAATTATATTAATATAATATGGAAATAAATGTAGGGTATTCATTTCTTTACATGTGTATAATTGAATCAAAATCAAAGTTTTATTTATACATATGAATCACAATTGAAGTTTCATGTGTACAATTATACTAAATCAAAGTTCATGTAACAAATTGTACATTTAATCAAAGTTCATATATAAATTTGATATTCATCCTAAGAAAATACAAACAAATTATGGAATGAAACCTTTTAGGTTATTGAGTAAATGTGAGATAAAATCTCACAAATATTGATAAGTCGGGAAAATTCGAAATATCAATCAATTTGTAATTTTGGATGAGATTTGAGTATTTTTAAATTGAATTATCTTCTTATAGATCAAAGAGTTATCTTTTAGCTTCACAGCACCTTTTGAAACACATCAATTCGAATTCGGAAGCTCAATTTATAGTCATTTAGTGAAGATTGCACGAACAAATTTTTTTTTAAAGCATCAAGCAAAAATCTCTAAATGAGATAATACAATTTTTTTTTAGTAGAAGCCTTTGGAAATCTCTTTAGCCATCAATTGCTATTTTTTTTCTAAGTTTTAAAGCTGTATATTATTTAAAAGTTTATTTAAGATATTCATTATTTATTTATTCAAAAAATTGAAATTAAGTTATTTAAGTATGGTAAAATCAAATATTTAATTACTTTTAAGAGTTTCTTTATGTTAAATATAAAAAAAGCAAAAATAAAAAAGATCAAAGTTCAAACTAATTGTAGGAAAGTCATTCTAATGCAATCATCACACAAAATATTAAGAATTTCAATAGGTGGGCAAAAGAAAATATGAAGTCCAATAGATTGACTATATGCCAGCTACACCATACCATCGGTAACTTGATTTCTTCCCTAAACATGTGCACAATCCTTACATCCTAACACCATTGTAGCATCTCTTAATGAAGCGAAGGATATGTTTGTTGTTCTACGGATTGATTGCACAAAAAATTGAGTGCATCTGAACTATCCATTGCAAGTATAATTTTCCTCAATCCCATATCCCATGCTTGAAATGACCTATCATAAGCAATCCATATTACATCCTCAATAACAAATCAATTACCAATGTTTCGAAGAATCTCATTAACCAAATCTCATTATGGTCTAATAACACTCCACCTAAGGTTTCCTGGAAAATCCCACTAACCAAATGTAACACCCCAAAATTTTCTAGTTTACTGCACAATACTTTTTTGAAAATTTTGTTCATAATATGATATGAAATTTTATTTTCTTTATAATTATTTCCATTGAACACTTAGAACGTCGTATGTTAGCTTTCTAACTTTTTTTAGACTTTTTCATTGGCTCACCTCTTATCAATAAGATTAATGATCCTTCGCATCATGAAAGTTATCTAGTCATCCCTTTCTTTGAAACCTACCGTAAGACTCTTCATGGGCTTGGCCAAATATGCCACTTGTTTTTCCAAGAATATGACACTAGTTGCGATGACATTCATCACTTCGAAATTTAGCTTTGGGGGAGATGTTGGAATGAAGTTGTCACTTGATTAACTATCTTTCTCCTCGAATGATAATTGACAAGCTACATGATCCATGAGTGGAATGACGAAAATTTGCAAGTATACACAATCGTAATAAGTAATAAAGTTAAAGTATATCGAATTATTGTCTCTACAGGGATTGTACAAGCAAAGATTTATGAAATATAAACTTAAGCAAATTGGTAACTATAAAATATTTTGAAGGAAGTGAGCTATTTCCTAAATTAACTAAGTATTAAATGTAACTAAGTTGTAAACACAGGATAAAAGCAAGACTTTATCAAGTTTAATCAATATGACATAGGCGTGTTAGATTGGTTTTATTCTTTAATCTAACTTTACACTTAAAAAGATTAAGCATGCACCATTTAGATATTATGTCAATTAATTATAATTTTAATTTGATTAAATAATTAATTCAATTGCAATCTTAAAATTATAATGCAAGCATGATTTTATCTAAATGAATAACTAACCAAGGCTTATAACATCACAAATACAATTTCAACAAGTTAAGAAGACAAAATG
Source organism: Gossypium hirsutum (assembly GCF_007990345.1). Lineage (NCBI taxonomy): Eukaryota > Viridiplantae > Streptophyta > Magnoliopsida > Malvales > Malvaceae > Gossypium > Gossypium hirsutum. Next base: position 15,136,308 of record NC_053429.1, read on the forward strand.
CAATCAATCTAACATAAACAAAATTTAAGTCATTTTAATTAAATCAAAAGCATCAAAACAATTAGCATTCATGTTCATAATCTCAGAGAAAATAAAAAGAAATAAGAGGAGAAAACTAGAAGACAAATCCATTACTCTCTGAAGTCAGGCTAATGTGCGTCCCTTTCTGCTTTCTGCTTTGTTCTATCGACCAAAAGCTCCAAGATGTTGATTGTTGCTGCTCCAGGAACTTGCAAGACTATTTTTCAATAGGGAAAAATCAGAAATGGGAAAAGGGAATATTTGAGAGAGTAAAGGGGAGAAGAGATGAGAGGAATGGATGAGTGATAAATGAAAGGCAAGGAGAGTGGCTATTAATAAAAGCGTGGGACTGTTAAAAATATCATGGGAGAGAGCCTTGATTTTCTCCTCCCATGGTCGGTCCTTGATTTTAGGAAGAGAAGGTTGAATAGCTTTGTTAAAATTAGCTTGGTGTCATAAAGTGAAGGCTTGAAAAGTAGAAGGGTTGGAACGACCTTGTTAAGAGGTTAGGGGCTATTGTGCAATTATTTTTAATCAGATTTGGGAGTTGATTTGGGCAAGGGATGGATGGTTTTGGGTTTTATAGGTTCAGTGCCTGAGAGGTTCTGAGTTATGTATAAGGGCGAGAAAGAGATTTATTGTGTAGCCTCTAGTAGGGCAGCTGTAATGCTAATTGGACTGGCAGATCACAATATAAATTTGTGGAAGTCCATGGCTATGGCATCATATGATAATATGCTAAGAAGGTGAAAAGGTTTAAGACCATTGGGAAAAGCCTATGGCATTCACCAAAATAGTCTGCTGAGACAATAAACACGAAATTCTCTGCAAAGCCTTTATGGCGATTTATCTAGAAAGCCTTTATGGTAAATCTTTTGGAAAGCCTATGTGGTCGCCTCCTTCTAAAAGCCCTTGAGGTGTGATATCTTGGAAACCTGTGGAATGAGTTCTGCAACGTTCAATTAGAGAGATGCTAGTTTGTCGTATGTGAGATATGAGTATGATACTAAAGCATTTCCCAGTAATATACTTGACAAAATAACCTATTGTGGAATTTGCCACGGTGATCTGTCATGACAGGAAACTTGAGACATATGGGATGTTGGTAGAGTAGGAGTCCGCCATACCTGAAAACTATTGAATCCTAGATTCTGGTAATTTTGAGAGTATGTAAAGAATCAGTTAAGAATAGAACCTATTGGGTAGTGATCTAAAAGTGTAACTAGCTACAACCGCAAGGGACTTAAGTAAAGTAGTTAATGTTAAAAGAGTATAAGATGGTTAAGTGTAGTATTTGACTTATAGATTCTGCCGACCGAGAATCAGAATTGTAACTGCCATTATTTGAGAAGGAAACCCAACTCAGGGAGTAAAAGGCATCTACATCTTTGTAAAAAGGTAAATCTGAGTGAGACTCACAAAGTTTCTTGGAAATTTATATACGTGTTTTTGGGTTGCAGGTCTGTGGGTGGAACCTGTATGCCACGAAGGACCAAGCCAGGATTATGCCAGAGTAACAGTACGAGTTGCATCATTATGCATACAGAGGGTAACTTAGAGGTATGGCACTTAGTACACTACATCATGAAGAATATAGTTTTAGTAAATTTTTGAGTTGTAATGTCTTATACGACTTTGAAGGATCTAATGTATGATAAATATTTTATTTACTTAATCTTTTGTGTTAGATCAGAAGGATCAACTTGAGATCGTCGATAGGGAGGTTGAATTGGCCTTTGAGAAATTATGGTGGAAGCAATGAAAAATATACAATAAAGAACACAATGATTTATAGTGGTTTGACCCCAATTGCCTACTCCACTATCTTAGCTTACCACAACTAAGGATTTCCCCAAATTCACTAATTTGCCAACCTTTAAAGACAAGGTTTAACCTTACAATCTCTTTTAAGATTTATTCCCCAAAATCTTAAGATACAACTCCCTTAAGGTTTCCACCCAAACCTTAAGGATTAACCTTTTTCTCAAAAAGAAACAAATAAGCAAGTAAAGAAATAATCCTTACAAGGTCAGGATGTTTTCCAATGAAGTACAAATACAAAGAAGAACACTTGAGCTAAATGAATACAATGAAAGCTTACAAGTGTTTACAAGAAAAGTTATGAAAGAATTAAGCTCTAGGTTGTTTTGATTGATCTTTAAGCTTTTCACATTGCTCTTATTCTTGCTAAACCTTGGGGATATGGTATTTATACCTTTTAATTGATTTCCAACAGTTGTGGTTGTTGTAGAAGTGAATGTAGCCGTTAGGGAAGAAATACCAGGTTATCAACTTCACATGCAGCAACGAGAATCGATACCTACTAAAAGGGTATCGATTTTTTTGTAATTAATGCTAATTTCAGTGACTATTGGAACAGGAATATTGATACCCTAGGAAATATATCGATACCTTAAGAAAAGTATCAATATTGGATCGAGACCTACTAGGTTTAAAAATGGAAAAATGTCAATTTGGTATCGATTATCAAAGGGGTATCGATATCTTATAAAATATCGATACTTAGACAAAAAGTATCGATACTTTTTTGTCCTGGAGCAATTCTAACTAGTTTGAAAATAGTTAAAATATATTTGAAAATAGTTGACTCAATTGAAACCTTTTCAACTTGATTTTATGAAATTGCTCAACTTTACTTTTATTTAAAAACACTTTAATTTGTTCTATCAAAATATATTATCCAATAAGGCTTAGTTTAACATTTTGTTCTGAAGATAATTAATAAAAAATTATATGAAGTATGTTTTAAAAATGGTTATATACTAGTAGTAAAATTTTTGCTAAGTGTTTAAGTGTTGTAACATCCGATATCCAGATCTGGTAAATTGGGTATGGTAAAGGGTGCTACAATCGGCACAACTCTCGTTTCGCCCAAGGCTTTAACCCATATTTGAATCAATAGAATGTCTCTTTCTTACTCAAATCAGAGATTTAAAGTAACAACTTAGTGAACTTTCGAACATACTCCCGAATTGTTCCTTGTGTTAGCTGATACAACCTAGCTCGAGCTTCTTCCTCAGCATACTCGAGGTAAAACTACTTCCTAAATTTATTTTGAAATTTCACCCTAGTCTCAATAGCAGTACCACCTCATCTCACATCTGTGGACCTACGACGCCACCATAAAAGAGCAATATCAGTCAAATAAATTGAAGTAGTGTTTACCATAGTGGCATCATTCTCAATGCCCATCGAACGGAAGTATTATTTCATCCCCCAAAGAAAATTTTCCACATTTCTCGCAAACCTTGTCCCCTTAAAATTTTTTGGCATGGGGACATCTATTTTATGTTACTTCAAAATCGAAGCCAACATCCATATACCCATAACATGTAACAACCCAATTTAGACCCTAGTCAGAATAGTGATTTTGGTACCATAAATTTGAGTAAAAAATATTTTAATATTATTTTTTGTGCTTATTATATGTGAATTAGTATGTGTGAAAATTTCGTATGAAAATTTGATCGTTTGTGTGCTTAATTTGATAAAAGGACCTAATCGCATAAAATGTTAAAAATGTGTTCTAACTATTAAAGTATCAAATTGCCATGTCTTTATTTATGTGGGGTCCTTATATTGTTATTAAACCATTAGCATAATGGATGGACAAATATGTCCTTAGTGGTGGATTTTCAATGTATGTTCATTAAGGGTAAATTTAGAATTTGATTATTAAGCTTAATTAAATCAAACAAAACATAAAAATTAGGCCATTTTATGTTCATCTTGCCAAAAATACAAAATAAAAAGAGAGAAAAACTTAAGCTAGGGTTTCGGCACTTTGATTGGTGATTAAGGTATGATTTTTGTTTAGTTTTTGATAATTTTTACGTTTTTATGATCGTTGTTTAGTGTTCTATCAAGCCCATGTCTCAAATTCTGATTTTGTTGATGATTTTGAGTTATTCCATTGATGAAACTATGATTTTTATGAAGTTTGATGATAGTTTATGGAAGCTTGATGTTGGGTTAACATGTTTTGTCTTTGAATTTTTGATGAATTTCAGTAATTTGGACTAAATTGTGAAAATGAGAAATTGAGGGGTTAAAATGTGAAATAAATGAAATATGTGGGCTTGTATGACTAGGGAAAAATTCAGCTAAGCTTGTATAAAAGAAAGTTTTGTGTATTTTGTGATTTTATGAAATAGGGACTAAAGTGTCAAAAATGTGAAAATGTGAGGGTTAATTTGTAAAATGCCCTAAATATGTGTTTTTGAATGATTTGGTGAATAAAAAAAGTTAAATTTGAATTTATATAGATCAAAAACCAAAGAAAACGGAATTAGACCGGGGAAAGTCGAAAGTTGTCGAGTAGTCGATTCCGTTCGTTCGAATCCGTACGAGGTAAGTCGATATACAAATAAATGTGTTTTGAATTGAATTATTATTGTTTATATGCTCTTGAACAATGATGAATGATTATATGAGTTGAGTATGAGATATCCGAGAAAGTATCGACAAAGTTTCGACATCCGAAAAGTCCCGTACGAACCATAGGAATAGTTAGGATACATATGTCATGACATATGATCCGATATGTATTTTCGTGTAAGACCACGTCTGGGACTGATCGCGTTATTTTGTGATAAGTTTTAAATATTTATAATTTATCGTTCTTGAAACTAACTATTATCGCGATGTAGGCAAGTGTACCTATCGAACAGTAGTATAGTTTTAGCAAGACCGGATTGTCGAACCCAAGGGAACTAAAAGTACTAGTAATGACTGTCTTTTTATTATCTAGCCTAAGAATAAAGAGGTTTTTTTTAACTAACTAATTATCTAAACTAAGAATTCACAGAGAATAGAATTGGAGAATTGCTTTTGGGAAAATCAATTGAATTAAGACAACACCTAAGGAAAAATCCACCTAGACTGTACTTGTTATTCTGGCTCCGAATCGGACGATTTATTCATTTAACTTGTTCCGTAGAGATCCCTAAGTTATGTTATTATCCCTATTCAAAACTAATAACGTCTAATCCCTAGATTGAATAATTGAGACCTTTCTCTAATTAACACCCTAGGGTTGCATTAATTCGATCTATGGATCCCCTTATTAGGTTTCACCCTAATCCGGTAAAATCTTGTCACCCTATGTCTAGGCGCGCAATCAACTCCGCTTAATTATGACAAATGTACTCTTAGACAGGGTCTATTCCTCCTCTGAATAAGAGCTTATCTTGAATCAGTATCTTGGGATATCAAAACAAGAATTAAGAACAAATTAAATATTTATCATACAATTCAGAAAATAATAACAAGATTCATCTTAGGTTTCATTCCCCTTAGGTATTTAGAGGATTTAGTTCATAACTAAAAAGGAAAACATCTCAGAATAATAAAGAATACAAAACATAAAGAAACTCCAAAACTCCTGAAGGGGAAATTGAGGAGAGATCTTCAGTCTTGATGGTGAATCCGGCTTCTGAGATGGATCAATCGGCTTCCTTGGAGTAATTTCTTACTCCCTATTCTGTGCCCCCTTTTCTTCCTCCTCTAGGGTGTATTTATAGGCTTTGGAATGCCTAAGAGCCCTCAAAATTAGCCTTTTCCGAATTGGACTCAACTTGGGCTCGGCAGGGACACGTCCATGTGCGATTACTTCAGGCCGTGCTTGAGCCTGCCAAATTGACACGGCCGTGTGGTCTGCCCGTGTGAGGAAGTTCAGGCCATGTTGGTTTCGTACTTTGGCCTATTTTCTCTGGTTTTGGCCCGTTTCTCATTCCTTTCGCTCTCCTATGCTCTCTTAAGTATAAAACATGAAATTAAAGCATTAGGAGCATCGAATTCACCAATTCTAATAAGAAATCATCCATAAAATGTGTTAAATATGGGGTAAAAATATGTATAAATTACGGTTTATCAAATACCCTCACACTTAAGCATTTGCTTGTCCTCAAGCAAAATTCTCAACTCATAATCAAAATAAATTGTTCTCAACTCATAATTTCTACCGATAATATCTCAAAATAATTCATAGGTAATCATACATTGAGAATTCAACTAAAAGAAAACATAAAAGTCTCAAACATTCCAAGTTGAGCATTTTCTCTTGAAAACATAGGTGTCTCTCCTCATTTAAGTAATTACCTTTGATTCAGAATATCACAGAGTTTCACATCCTCACTAAAGATTCACTCAAATCACTTGAGGTGTTTTAAGGACAATAAATGAAGCACTCAATAGTCAATAATGAAAAGTCATTACCATAGGCTTGCATGAAAATCAAATCTCCACCACTGATAAATTGAGATGAAACATCAATCAAAAGGTATTTAGAGGGTTGTAATGAGGCTTGGTTAGGGGGTGTGGTCACAAGCTGAAAGAAAGGGTTAGAATCAAAATTGAATTGAAAAATTGCCTAACTAGAAAAAGAGTTAATCATCACTTGCGTACAACAGTACTTCTTCTCAGCATATGGAATTACTAATGTGTATACATAGTTGTTTTTTTTTAAGAACATAAATTAACTTATTACAAACAAGACATAGCTAAGCAATTTACTCAACTTAAATCTCGACAAAAATAGGGATCAATTTAGTTTAGGGGATTTCAACAATAATGGGTTGAGAGTTAATATTAAGGGTAATACAAGAAATGGCTTGTTAGGCTCAATGGGCTTTACTAGGGGTTAATCATGGAGGTAGGCTTTTCATGGCATGAGTGGGTTAATCCTAAGTGCCTTAATCATTTTGACATATCAAATCAAATGGTGTGGTCTCGACATGCATAATCAAGCAAGTTCTAGAATAACAGTTCAATACTGACGCACTCAAAGCAATAATAAAAGTGAGCATGAAATAATTAATAGATGCTCAAAAGGCTCAAAAATCTCACAAAAATTATGGGTTTTTGATGTTTAAAACTTGTGAATTCCAACTCAAAGTAATACCTAAACTTTGGGGAAACAACCTAAGATTTTAAATTCTTAAAAATCAACTTATCATGCTTGATTCTCTAATGTCTTAAAGTTTAAACAATCAATGCATAAATGCCTATGTTTTAATTCAAGATATATCAACAAAAATAAAAAAATCAATCAAAATTTATCCTAAATATGATATGAGAGCTTTTCAAGAGAACAAGGTAGTCATTTAGGGATTTTTCTGATAATGAAATAAATAACCCCCACACTTAAGATGTACATTGCCCTCAATGTATAAAGATAGATATTAGAGTATAAAAATAAGATAGGGAGAGAAGTGAAACTTCCTGTATGATGAATTCCTCGAACTGGAGTTTTGGAGAGTAATCGGTTCGAGAGTGGAGGAGGATACTCTGGCGGTCGTAGAGGTTCATTAGTCCATAAGTCCTGTGCCAAAAGAATATTATATCTAGTGGTAGCTATGGTCGTAGTCGATCAAGACATGGCAGTCGTGAAGAACCTTTCCCGGTGGAGTTGTTAGTTCTTATGCGATGATGAGCTTAAGAGCTCTATATAACTATGATAAAATAAGGAACTTTTTAGGGGCTATTAGGAAGAATAGTTACTCATAAAGAAATAACCGAAATTGATAATTAAAAATAAAATTCTAAAATCTAATAATAAAAATAAAAAGTAGTTTTAATAAAAATTAAAAACATAAAATAATAAATAAATGTTTTTAAACATCTTCATCACTGGATGGTTCGCGAGGTGGGTCTGGCGATGAGATGTGGAGGTGCTGACAAATCTGCTGTAGAGTAGTATCAATGTTGTCAAATCATTGAAAACACTGCTACTCGAATCTAGTGAGGCGCTCATAGATGTCAGCATATGAAACCGCTGCATGAACTGGATGAGAGGGTGGTGGTGGCTGAGTCGGTGGGTCCTCGTGCTGTAGAGGGACATCATCAGGAATGTCCTCGTAGGCTTCCTCCTCAGTAGATTGGGCGAGACGATACTGGGGAGGGTAGGTTCCTCGGTGCCTCTCGATCATTCTCATGCTAAGCATGCTTGAGATGCCTTGTGGAGACATCTGGCCGATGAGGGTAAGGGATGATTCTTAGGCCGCGGTGCTGAGAAGCCCGAAGTGTCAGCCAACCGAGTAACATAGGGGCCAATGAAGATGACCCCCTTCCTATGCCGCTCTGTCTGGTGCTGAATCGCGAGGGCGATGAAATAGGCAAGGTCGATGACGTGTCTGTGTGACATACACCATAAGAAGTAGCATCGTGAGTGTTGACGACGCCAGTGCTCTCTCGTTTCTCTGTAATCGTGTGAGCCAAAATGGCGTGTAGGTACCTCAGGGATGGTGAGAGAACTGATACCTTGGAGCGGCTAGGATTGTAGGAGGCTGCGCTAGGGGCCAAAATGTGCCAGCACTTCGAGGGAGAGAAATGTATGTGGCGAGTGAGAGCATGTAGTTCATTCTCCTTCTTAAACTCCTCCGTATATAAGCCCAGTGCAGCACCGAACTTTGGGACGCTTAGCTAGTGGACTAACCCGCCTAGGCGAAACTGGACCGTGCCGGGATCATCGTAATTCATCATTACGGTTTGAATATAGAACGTTGAGCATAGTTCTATCGTGAGCTCGAGGTATGTTGGTTCGATGATCCCAAAGAACAACTATCAAGGGTCGGTGGTTAGGAGGGTCTGAATCGCATCAGCCAACTGAACTTGTTCTACGGCAGCCCAGTTGATGCAGCGGCCCGCAATTAAAGGTCGGGCCCGAAGTATTTGGAAAAGCTCTTCTTGGGGCCCTCGGGGGAATTGCAGGAGAGGGTGATGAATTTTCATGGTTGGACTAGCGGAAGATGACGCTCCCTTCCTCTTCTTCGAAGTAAGTACGACAGTTTTTTTCCTCGTGAAGACGACATGGTACCTGCGATAAAAAACCATTAATTCATTTTGAGGAATGATCAAAGTAAAATGAAGATAATTTGTAAATAACAATCATCATTTCAACAACTACTAAGACTAACAAGTTAATCAAAGTAATCAATTTATGACATAAAAATGGTAACAAATTTCATGGAATGCAATATGTGTGGCGGATGAAAAAATGTTAACACTAAAGGCATGAGTATTTATATATTGTTCTAATCATGAATATTTACTTCTAACTAATCAAATAAAGTAAAGAAATCATATAATGAGTAAGAATTTTAACTTCAGAAAGATAATAATTATTCAAGATATAACATTTGTATGATAAAAATAAGAAAGGAACATGAAAAATTTCATATTATTATGATAAATAGCCCTAGAAATTAGTAAGAATAAACGAGAAAAGAGTGAACAAACGTTAGAAAGAGGAGAATGAGAGTAAAAAATAGAGTTAGAGGCGGCGCACGAGCTTGGCAAAGAGGCCGTGTGGAATTACAGCGGCTAGGGTTAGGGTTTTTGAGTGGGGAAGACAATGAATAGTGTAGGGTATTTATAGATTTTGGGGCACATGGCAGGATAACACGCACGTGTTCCCCAATTTCAGCCCGTGTGATTCGCGAATTTTGAATTTGGGTGCATCTGACATTTAGTACATGCCCGTGTTCCTTGGACGTGTGGGTGCACACGGCAGTGTCGCACGGCCGTGTCTGACGTTGTTCGCTTCTCCCACGCCCGTGTCAATCTAATAGGTTCGAACATGGGTGCTAGACACGGGCGTGTCGCACTCCTGTGCTATTTTAACAGGTTCACCCACGGTTCTTCCACACGGACGTGTCTCACCCCCGTGTTGTTTTGGCAGGTTCGACCACGGCCATGTCGCATGGCCGTAGCGTTTTATCGTAGCCAGTGTTTGGGAAAAATTGTTGTCCTGTTTTCACATAGCCCTAAGCATGCCCGTTTTCTTGGCCGTGTCCCTGTGGAAAACCTATATTTAAGCGCTCTGTTAGGAAGTTAGATATTAAAGTCTAAATTTTAAAGAAGTTAATACAGTTAGTGCTCAGGTTGCCTCCCGAGAAGCACTTATTATAGTCTAAGCTCGACTTACCTCTTCGTTGAATGATCATGGTGGTTTGAGGAGTTTATACTCCTCATTTCTGCTATTAATCTCATCAAAATAAGGTTTTAAACGGGTGTTGTTTACCTTAAAAGTGCCGAACTTGGGATGACTCACCTCGACCGTACCGAATGGAAAAATGCTGAGTATCGTAAGAGGAATTTCTTTATTCCATGTTGTAGCGACAATGTGGGGATCTGTGGCATCTAATAAGACTCTATCTCCAACCTTAAGCTGATTTGGAAAGGGATTGAGCTTGTTCTGTCGTAGATTCGGTTTGTCAGGTGTTCTCGATTTATGCGTCCCCCAATCATCTAGTCCTCAATTTGTAGCCTTCAACCTTTATGAATGTGTCATCTACTATTGCTTGAGAATGGTTCATGTACTTCCTTCAGACTCATTTCCAGCAAAGTAGGTTGCATCATATTGTTAGTTTTAGTAGAATGGTTTAGACGATCACCTTCAATTTCCATTGTGTTGCCAGAATTGCGAGCTTGAAAGGTGATTGTTTTGTCTCCCACATGGAGTGTGAGTTCACCTGTGCCAACATCAATAATTATTTTAGCAGTTGCTAAAAAGGGCCTTCCTAGAATTAAAAGAGTGTTGCTATCCTCCTCTATGTCTAGAACAATGAAGTCAACGGAAAATATAAATTTATCGATTTTAACTAGTACATCTTCAATAATACCCTTAGGAAATCTTATAGTTTTATCTGCTAATTGAATGCTCATCCTAGTTTGTTTGGGTTTCTCGAGACCTAATTGTTTGAACATTTTGTACGAAATGACGTTAATACTAGCCCCCAAATCAGCTAATGCATTATTAACATCTAAACTACCAATTAAGCAAGGAATTGTAAAACTCCCTGGATCTTTAAGTTTGTTGGGTACTTTATTCTGGAGAATAGCTGAGCAAACTGCATTTAGCTCCACATGCGATGCCTCGTCCATCTTCCACTTATTTGCTAAAAGCTTCTTTAAAAATTTCATTGCGTTTGACATCTGTGATAGAGCTTCAATAAACGGTAAGTTAATATGTAATTTTTTTAAGAGTTTAAGGAATTTACTAAATTGTTATTCTAAGCGGTCTTTCCTTGTCGTGCTGGGGTATGGCACACGAGGTTTATATTCGACATTCACTGATTTGTTTTTATTGTGATCAACCTCACCTTGACCTTTGCTTACCATAGTTTCTTGCCTTGGTTCTGGCTCAGGTTCAACAAATCCTTCTTCATCTTGAATGTTAATCACGTTGAGCTGTTCCCTTGGGTTAGGTTCAGTATTCTTGGCAAGCTCCCTTGTGGTCGTTCAGAGATTAGTTTGGAAAGCTGGCCTATCTGAGTTTCGAGCCCTTGGATCGACGCTTGTTGATTTTTAAGTGTTGTCTCAGTGTTCTGGAAACGAGTTTCTGACACCGAGATAAACTTTTTGAGCATCTCTTCAAGGTTCGGCTTCTTTTCCTGTTGGTAGAGTGGTTGTTGGTAGCCTGAAGGTGGTTGTGGTATTTGATTTCCTTGACTACCCCATGAGAAATTGGGGTAGTTCCTCCAACCTGCATTGTAAGTGTTACTATATGGATTGTTTTGAAGTCGAGGATTATTACCCATGTAATTTAATTGCTCGTTATCCATGTTGTGGCCATAAGGTTGGTATTCTGAATGGCTTGTTCCACCTCCACTTGCTTCACACTGCATTACTGGGTGAACCTGTGAAGAACTAAGAAAACCATCAATTTTTTTATTCAAGAGTTCTACATGATTAGAGAGCATGGTGACCGAATCGACGTTATAAACACCGGCTATTTTCGTTGGCTTTGTCCTCATGACTTGCCACTGATAGTTATTCAATGACATCTCCTCTATGAACTCATAAGCATCTTCAAGTGTTTTATTATTGATGGTTCCGCCAGCAGCTACGTCAACCATTTGTCGAGTCGAAGGATTCAGATTATTATGGAATGTTTGAACCTGAAGCCAAAGCGGTAACCCATGGTGAGGGCACCTTCTTAAAAGGTCCTTGTATCTCTCCCATGCATCGTAGAGTGTTTCTAAATCCATCTGTACAAAAGAAGAGATATCATTACGTAATTTAGCCGTTTTAGCAAGCGGAAAATATTTTAGTCAAAATTTTTCAGTCATTTGTTTGCAAGTAGTAATTTTTCCTCTAGTAACGAGTTCAACCATTGTTTAGCTTTGTTCCTCAATGAGAAAAGGAATAACTGAAAATGAATGGCATCATCAGAAACGCCATTAATTTTAAATGTATCACATAGTTCCAAAAAGTTTGCTAAGTGAGCGTTGGGATCTTCATCCTGCAAACCATCAAATTGAACAAATTGCTATATCATTTGAATAGTGTTAGGTTTTAGTTCAAAAGTATTTGCAGCTACAGCATGTCTAACTATGCTCGATTTAGTTTCTGATAAAGAAGGTTTAGCATAATCATACATAGTGCATAGAGCAGGATTTTGATTAACCGCAATTGCAGGAGGTAGCTGATTGTCTTGGTTTTTAGCCATCTCTTCGGTTGGGGGTTGAGTATCGTTTTCTTGCTCGTTCTCTGTGTATCTTAGGCTTCGCCTTATTTCTCTTTGGTTTCTGCGGATTGTGTGATCAATTTCTTCGTCAAAAAGTAATAGTCCTGACGGATTTCTTCTAGTCATAAACTATAAAAACCTGTCAAAAGAAAGAAAAAGAAAATTAGTAAATTAGAATAAAATTAAAAATAAAATTAGATTGCAAGAAAAATAAATGGCTAAAGTAATAAAGAGGTTTTTGTTTTAACTAACTAATTATCTAAACTAAGAATTCACAGAGAATAAAATTGGGGAATTGCTTTTGGGAAAATCGATTGAATTAAGACAATACCTAAGGAAAAATCCACCTAGACTGTACTTGTCATTCTGGCTCTGAATCAGATGATTTATTCATTTAACTTGTTCCGTAGGGATCCCTAAGTTATGTTGTTATCCCTATTCAAGACTAATAACGTCTAATCCCTAGATTGAATAATTGAGACCTTTCTCTAATTAACACCCTAGGGTTGTATTAACTCGATCTATGGATCCCCTTATTAGGTTTCACCCTAATCCGGCAAAATCTTGTCACCCTATGTCTAGGTGCGCAATCAACTCCGCTTAATTATGACAAATGTACTTTTAAACAGGGTCTATTCCTCCTCTGAATAAGAGCTTCTCTTGAATCAGTATCCTGGGATATCAAAACAAGAATTAAGAACAAGTTAAATATTTATCATACAATTCAGAAAATAATAACAAGATTTGTCTTAGGTTTCATTCCCCTTAGGTATTTAGGGGATTTAGTTCATAACTAAAAAGGAAAACATCTCAAAATAATAAAGAATACAAAACATAAAGAAAACCCAAAACTCTTGAAGGGAAAATTGAGGAGAGATCTTCTATCTTGATGGTGAATCTGGCTTTTGAGATGGATCAATCGGCTTCCTTGGAGTAATTCCTTACTCCCTATTCTGTGCCCCCCATTTTCTTCATCCTCTAGGGTGTATTTATAGGCTTTGGAATGCCTAAGAGCCTTTAAAATTAACCTTTTCCGAATTGGAATCAACTTAGGCTCGGCAGGGACATGCCCTTGTGCGATTACTTCAGGCCGTGCTCGAGCTTGCCAAATTGACACGGCCGTGTGGTCTGCCCGTGTGAGGAGGTCTAGGCCGTGTTGATTTCGTACTTTGGCCCATTTTCTCCGATTTTGGCCCGTTTCTCGTTCCTTTTGCTCTCCTACGCTCTTCTAAGTATAAAATATGAAACTAAAGCATTAGGAGCATCAAATTCACCAATTCTAATAGGAAATCATCCATAAAATGCGTTAAATATGGGGTAAAAATATGTATAAATTACGGTTTATCAGGGACGTTGGCATCAACATATGATTTACGTATAAGACCATGTCTGGGACATCGACATCATATTTGATTTTGTGTAAGACCTTGTCTGGGACAGTGGCATCGATATTTGATTACATGTAAGTCCACGTCTGGGACGTTGGCATTGTATGAGCTTTCTGAGCTATCCGAGCATCCTTATTGATTCCGAACGGTTCAACGAGCATTCCGAGAAAATGGATAATTATGTGAATGTGATTCCGATTCAGGTACGTTTGAATTGTATATTATGTTTGAAAATGAAAGGTAAGTACATGTACCTTTGTGAACATTTGGGATAAGTATAAGTTGTTATGAGAATGATATATGATATATATATGTGATTCATAATCAAATGAATTATAAGATACATATGGCTATGTGAATGTATTTTGCCTTGATTTATATGAATGAATTGTTTAAGATTGATATTATGTGTTAAGTTTATTTGTATATGGATTCCTAAGCTTTTGAAAGCTTACTTTGTGTGTGTTTTCAACTTGTTTATAAATATCATAGCTATCGGGAGCTCGGGGATCGTCGAGGATCATCACCACACTATCGACTCTATTTTGGTTCCTTTTGAAAGTGTAAATATTGAAGTATGGCATATATAGGTTAGAAGTATTTGAATATGTTTGGTAATGTGTATATCAAGCCATGTGATATGGCTAGATTATGGTTTATCTTATGGTTTGATTTTGATATATGATATGTGATGCAAAAATGGCATATTTGGTGTATATATATGACCTAGTGAGAAATGGTCAATTTGGTAAGTTGGTAATGTGATTTAGTTATATAAATGGTATGATTTTGATATGAGAATGGATGTGAAACTTTGTTGTAAGAATATGTAAGATTGAATGTGTTTGGTAGGTGATTATGATATAATTTGTTTTGGATAATAAGCATGAAAGTGTTTGATAATGATATGGTATTTATGATGTATATATTGTGGTTGAAATTGGTTGAAATTTTGGTATGAAATGTTTTAGTTTGATGCTTGTAGGGAGAAGCCAAAAATGGGTGGCATGTTGGCCTTGTAAATGGCCTATTTTTGTCCACATGGGCAGGGACACGGGCGTGTGTCTCAGCTATGTTGCTCAATGGCCATTTTGAAATGAGCCTAGGCAGACCACACGGTCGCACACATGAGTGTGTGCTAGACCGTGTGGCCAAGTCAGTTTCGAGCACGGGCTAGACACACGGCCTATTTGCACGGGCATGTGACCTTTATAACTTTGAAAAATGTTTAAGTTTTGAAAAATTTTGTATGAGCTAGGTTTAGTCTCGACCGCTTTCTAAAGCATATTTAAGGTCTCATAGACCTATATAAGGGACAATTGTGAATAATTATCATATGTTTTGATTATGTTATGCTTAAGTATATGTTAACGTTCCGATATGTCTGGTAATGCCTTGTAACCCTATTCTGGAGACGGATACAGGTTAAGGGTGTTACACAACAGCTCTGCACACATCGAGCTCCTCAATTCTCAACATCATGGCTTCAGTTTCCTTCTTCAACGTTATGGTCATAGCTTTGAGAGCATCATCTCTTTTATTCAGCTTTTTGTTCTAATCATCCATAGTGGTATTGAGGGGATCCTTTCATCACATCCAAATTGGAACTGAGAGCCTCCCCCACATATTCCCTAAGCTGCTCTTTTATTGAGTCCAACTCATTAGTGTGTCCCTCAACTACCTCAAGTGCTTCTTTCACACTACCCATGGATTACTTGAGATTGGTCACTCGACCTTCCAAAGCTGACAGAATATATCGTGATCTGCTAGTTTTCCTAACCTTTTCACGGGTTTCCCTAGACTCAATCTACTCGTCTACTCCTTTCATCATCTCAATTAACGTTTTACCAAACATTGACTTTAATACCAGCTATTATGGGGCTAGAACTTTAGTCTAACAAACTGCAAGACCTTAGGTGATTTCTTTGCTTCAAATCTGTCAAAGTCAATCTTACTCTTGAAAATAATAATTCACAAAGGAAAATTTTTAAGATACCAAAATAAAGCTAAAGTAGAACTCGAATCAAACATAAAAGCCATAAGAAAATAATGGCAGACCAAGTGTTTGAGCAAATCCTCTTAAAAGTATTCTATTACTTAATAATAAATTGATTACAGATGAAAGGGAAGACCTATATTTATAGTTGAGCTCCCCCATATCTAATGGTATAATTAAATCATATTGACGGTCAATGTTAAAGTCTATCTACAAGATAAGAGTCCTAAGGGATTTAAATTTTATACAGTCTTATCCCTTAGGGTTTACAATATTCACTATGGTAACTCTAGTTTTACTAGAGTGTTCTAGTGGGCTACTAAGGCTTCAAGTAGATAGGTTTTTCCATGTGTTTCATGAATCGGAATAATTAAATTGGGTTAAATGAGTCTCATTTAATATGGGACGTTTCGTATACATTTTTCACGGATTTTGATTTGCAGCACGTAACAATATAACCAAAGAAAAAGGCACGAAATGTATAAAATTAAGCTCAATAGTATGGAACACTTTCCGACAACTCTCTTAACCTTTTTACACACTCTAAACCTCCATCCTTAATGTTCATTCGCATTACTTACTGTATGAACCACCATTATTATACACCTTAATAACTTGAATAACTATAAAGTTAATGTTATATGTTATAAGCAATTTGATGTAGTTTTAGACTGAAGTTGAAGTGTAACTTGAATGGTAAATGTTGTTTGTTTATTAAACCGTATTTGAATCCTTTAAAAGCAAACTAACTTGCATTTTGTAATTAAATATACTGTAACACCCTCATATTTGACCCGATCGTCGAGTCAAGGCACCAGGTTGTCACATTCGTTGCCGGAGCAACTACTGAAAATTTCAGATCAATTTATCATATTATTTAATTAATGTATATCATTAACTCATTTTAGTTTTAATTGATTTTATGATAAAACTAATTATGAATTAAATGAGCTCATTAAAACATCCACAATTGATTAAATACCAAATTGCAAAGTTTATAAAAAATTTTAAACTATCGTCGCGACGTTGGGGTTTCCACATTGTGACATGAAAAACTTGATTTTGTGAAGTTGTCTCCATTTTCCTACAAGCTCCACATTTTATTTTTATTTATTTATTTATATTATTACCTAAACCATATTCAGATGTCATAACCACCACTTCATTTTACATATCATCCACTTGCATCTATTTCTAATATCAAGTCCTCATAAAAACATGATATTTAATCAAAGATAACAAAGTTTTTAAAATTAACACAAATATTAAAGTTTTATAAATAAGACCATTGGAGGACTTGCACTTTCAAAAGTAGTTTACCCACTTTCTATATATTTCATATTTATTTCTAAATTGTGCCAATCAATTTAATTCTTCATAAAATTTTAACAAAGATTTGAATCTCACATCAATTAACAATTATTCACTTATTATTTTATCAATTCGTTTAAACATATTCACATGCACTAATCATTCCATCACTCACAACCTTTTCGAAACATTTCAAAATCATCTACTATATATATATTTTTCCTCCTCCTCCTCCTCTCTATTCCACAAACTTTATGTATGTATTTATTATAATCATTAGCTTTTAGTATATAACATGCTTATGTGTAACATTATTTATAATTCCACTATTTATTTATGTGTTCATATTAAAGTTGTCCACTTGAGCCATAGTTACTAAATTATTTATATCTTGAGCTAAAGAATTTGAAATTAAGATCCTCTTGATATTTTTAAAACTAAACTCAAATATATTTTTACCATAAAAAGTTCAGAATTTATAATTTAGCCAATTAGTATAGTAAATTCTTCAAATTTTCTCATGTTCTGCTGCTTGACAGCTTCGACCTTTCTTTACTAAAAATTAATTATCTCTTAGTACAAGGTTCGGATGATGTTTCCTTTTGTTTCTCTTGAAAATAGACTCATTAAGAATTTAAAATTATAAATTTAAACCCATAATAATTTTTTATTATAATTTTTTTATGATTTTCCAAAGTCAAAATAGGGGAACCCAAATCTATTCTGACCTTGTTTCACGAAAACTAATATATCTCAAAATATAAAACCTCATTTCTTTCACCATTTCTTCCATATAAAACTAGACTCAATAAAATTTAATTTCATATTTAATTCAATCTGTAACTAAATTTCTATAATTTTTTGGTGAATTTTCAAAGTTAAATTACTACTGCTATCCAAACTGTTTTGATGAAAATATTTTTTTCCACGATTCTTTACACTATCTTTCATTGAATCACACATAATTGTCATATTTTTGATTACTATAAAATTTAATCACTTATGTTTATGTGTAGATTACATATTCATTTCTTAATCTTAGTACTTTTCACCATACAAATCACATTCTCTCTTACCAATTTAGTGTTTTAAGTCTCTATTCTTCATCAAATACTTTCTATTTTTAGTATTTAGATTAAATACATGTTTCATAGATCTTACTCAAATTATCTTTAACTCAATCTATTGAAATACAAGTAGGATTAGTATGAAACTAACCTCTTTGTCAAGAATTTCTTCATTTCTTCTTCATTTCCATGCATTTATCATCTTCACCACTTTCCTTTCTTTTTCTTCTCATTTTCTCCACTTTCATCTACTATTTTCTTGCTTCTAAATTGATGAACATATTCTCTAGAATCTCTACTTCATATTCACTCTTTAATATCTAAATTTCAAAAATTTTGGATAAAAATATAAGTTTTCATGGCAAATGACTAAATTGTAAAAAAAAAAAACTTTTTTTCTCACCCTTTCACTCACGTTGAGAGAATTATAAATTTCCTTCATCCTTCCTTTCTTTTTATACTACCATTTTCTAAATAAAATAATAATAAATATTTAAGTAAAATATTAATAAAATAATATTTAACTAATTAATTAATTAAAAATATTATAAACATCATCATCACGTCCTAAAATCCTCCCTCTTGCTAATTGACCATTTTACTCTTTATGATATTTCAAAATTCCATCATTAAATCATCACTTAATTTGGTAAAATTGTGATTTAGTCCCTCAAATTCTTCACCTATTCAATTTGGTCCTTGCATGCCAATTCCACATCATAGTAAATTGGTTTATTTTCACATTTGGTCTTTCAAAATTCACATTTTTAAACTTCGATTCCCTAAATTTTGAATATTTACACTTGAGTTAAAAACTTCACATATTTACGATTTAATCCTTACTTTAAATCAATATACTAAAATCTACTTCTTAATTATTAATATTTCTTCAATACTCCTCAATATTCTCTTTTATTATCTTTATATCATTTTCTTATTTTACCGAAAAATCAATTATATATTATTCAATTTATTACTACTTTTATTATATATCAATTTTAGGGATATTTCCCTTTAATACATCATGTCATGCTTCTTAATTTAACTTTATTTTGATATTTTGTAATTTTTATTTTCTTTGATCTTATACCTTATTTCGTTAAGATTTTATCTCATATTATTTACAATTGAGTTTTGAGAACGTTACATATAAGATTAGTATTTGATACACTAATAGTGTACTTTTTTATTCCACAAACAACTTTAAAAATTTACCATATATTTTTTTAATTATTATATTATACCTATGGAACAGTTATTAACATATGAAAACTATATTAACAATCTACCAAATATTTTCTCTTCTATTCATAATAAAAGGAAGACATTTTTTTTGTTTCCAATCAATGAAAACTGAAAAGCAAGAGCAAAAGGTCATCTTTTCACGCTGGATTAATGTGTGTATATCTAGGTTCTGAACACCCACGCTATAATTCATTCACATTCATCTCTCCAAAACAGCTGAAAATGGATAAAATTTTGTTGGAGTTCTGTGTTTGAAGAATTTCCGGAGAATGCCTGCCCATTATAGGCTATGAATACATTGTTATTTCTCGGATGATTTACCGTCAACATTGTCGACGTTTTTCCCCGGCGTTAAATTTGTCTGCCCGGAGAAAATGTTGGCGACAGAAACAAAGATCTGATCATAGAAGCAAATGAAGTGTTAAATTTTTATTTCAGTTATTAAAGTTTTAATTTTAATAAAAGTCAAGACAAAGGGAAACTAAAAGTCATTAATCTCTGGTCGGTCATTAATCTCTGGTCGGGGAAGACTCATCTTTGGTATAAATATAAATTATTTAGAAAATTTCCATGTTCTAAAATGTTGGCCATTTGAGCAAAAGCTATCGTGGCAGCATCTGGTTCCACAAATAATGTACAAAGTACTGTGGCAACCAAAATTTGACAACCTTTACAAAAACTTGCACAGAATCTGTTTGTGATAATATTTTGTGGATAAGAATCTCTGTTGGACGTCTAAAATACAAGCACCACTCACCCACTCCCCACTACACTCCAACACACTTCTTCCCTATTTCAACTCTATTCGGCTGCCTGCATGTTTACACACTCTCAAATCTCTCTACTCTTAACCATGCAATACCAAACTCCTTTTCTCCTTCATCGAATTCTCTAGAGGTATGATCAACTCTTCTCCAAATGTTTTGGGTTCTTTTTTTTTTTTGGTTTATTTGTTTCAATCTAGATTCTTGCTATCTGTAAACATTTGCAGGATTTGATTTTAGTCCCAGGGTCTGGTTTTGCTTATTGAACTTTGCTTGTGATGATGCATGGTAATTGCATTTTAATCTATTCCTTTAGAGTTCTCTATCTCTCTCTCTTTTTTTTTGTATTAGTTAGTGGACTAAAACATGAATTAATGTAGAGTGGACTGTTGAATTGGGTGTTCTCAACCTATGTTCTCATATGTCTCTGACTCTCTGTTAGTATGTTTTATTGGAATTGGATGATATAATATTACCTGAGTTGGGTGGGTAGAATTATGATGAATATTTGAATCTTTATGAATACCATTTTTGAAGTACTGATATTTGTTAAATGCCTCCTGTCATTCTTATTTTCTCTTATGTGTGTTTGTAATAGGATGACTAGATTACTGGATTCTTATTTGCTGGCAGTCCAACCTTTGAGCTATTAGAACTTAGAAGGATGGACTTGCTAGATATATTCATTGACTTAATGGGAAGAATGGCTGTACAAGCAGGTTTTGCTAAAGTGGAACATAAAACTTGCCAGAATCTTCAGTACTTGGCACTTCAAGGAAACTAACCTTAGTTTAAAGGTGTTCACATAAAGAGAACTGCTTAAAGTTGAAAATGCTACAAACTTATATTCCATGCTATTTGGTATACTTTTACTGTTCCTTCTACACATTTAAAATTCACTTTCATGGACTAAGTTGGGTGTATTTAAGAATCTTCTGTATTTAAGAATCATCTCATGTGGTTCTTCTATTCTTAGAGTTTCCTTTTGGTACCGTCAGGCAAACCTACTTCTTGCTGAAAATCATTCTTTGCTTCACTTATTTTAATGATGCATAACATGTTGATTTTGCTGCATTCCTCTCTGGTTCTATTTAGGATAGGTTCTTCAGGCTTAACCTTCAAGCAGAGGAAATTGAGTCAGAAAACAAGTTCCATATGGCCTGGAAATGATCATCTCCAATCTGAAAAAAGGTCAAGTCTGGTTTATTAGATGGTGAAAAGCGGAGAAGAAACTTTGGACAGTGTGACCAACAGGAGGTCCATTGCCATGGGTAAGCATCAGGAGGGAACAATCATGAGCAAGAAGCCAGTCAAAGCTTCAGCAGTTGTGGTATTGTTGCTTCAACTTGTTTATTCTGTAATTGTAATTGGCTAAATTAGAAAATTGGGATATTGTTCAATTTCATTTTTGATGAGTCATTGACAAGTATTATTGAAGCCTAAGGAGTGGTCTTTGCTAAAGAACTTGGTCCTAGTCTACTAGTTAGATTGAATTCGTACACTTAATAAGTTATACTTTAAATAACTATTGCGAAAGTGAAAACTAATGCTTCCTTCATGCCTGCCTCAGAGTGGGAAATCAATGTTTCTCTAATAGATCAAGTTCTTTACTAAAGAATTTGCACCCTGGTTCCATATTTTCATGTTTCTTTCTGTAATGGTAATTAACTCGAGAATGATGCTGTTCAGATTGATAAAATGATGCTGTTCAGATTGATAAAAGATTTTATAGTAGTTCAAATTTTTTATCTTGGATCTCTTCACAGTAAATCAGCCCATTTTCATCATATGTACAGCAATGATCACATAATGATAGCTTTGAATGTCACAGGTATCACATGTTGATGAGAAGGAACAATCACATCCAGGTACAGATTCTGCAGATTCTGAAGTTAGCTCCAAATGCATTGTTTGCTCAGGAAACAACAGTTGCCAGACTGTTCGTGCAAGAACAAAACTAATGAACATTTTGATTGAGAAGGGGAAGCCTCAAGAAGCTCAATTTATTTTCAACAGCTTAACAGAAGAAGGACATAAACCAACTCTTGTGACCTACACGGCTCTTGTGTCTGCATTAACCCGCCTGAAACGTTACAAGTCCATTATTTTACTTATCTCCAAAGTGGAAGAGAATGGCATGAAGCCTGATTCTATTCTCTTCAATGCTATGATCAATGCCTTTTCGGAGTCTGGAAATGTGAAAGAAGCAATGAAAATCTTTCAGAAAATGAAGAAGAGTGGATGTAAGCCTACAACCAGTACTTTTAATACCCTTATGAAAGGATATGGAAATATTGGAAAGGCTGAAGAGTCTTCAAAATTACTAGAGTTAATGTTGCAGGATGAAAATGTCCAACCAAATGATAGAACATACAACATTCTAACTAGAGCATGGTGCAACAAACTGAACATAGAAGAAGCATGGAATGTGGTGCATAGAATGGTAGCATCTGGTATGCATCCTGATGTTGTCACTTACAATACAATAGCAAGAGCCTATGCTCAGACTGGGGAGACTTATAGGGCAGAACAGATGATATTTGAGATGCAAAACAACAAAGTGGCTCCCAATGTGCGTACTTGCGGTATCATTGTGACTGGATATTGTAAAGAAGGTAATATGACAGAAGCTTTGAGGTTTGTGTACAGGATGAAGGAGCTAGGAGTTCAACCAAATCTTGTTGTTTTCAACTCTCTGGTAAAAGGTTTTCTAGATGTTACAGATACAACCGGAGTTGATGAGGTGAGTTTCAGCCTTAGTTGTTTTTTTTCTCCCAAAAGAACTCTTCTCTTTCATCTAGTCAATTATAACATGTTCAAAGAGCTTTAATACGAGTGGAATCATGCACTAGGAATTCTTTTTTGTTCTGTCCCAATTTTAAAATGATAAGAGTAGGACCAAGTAGAATAAAAGATCCCTGATCTGTCCCAATTTTGGGAAATTTTAAACACAGGCTTCACATGGTTCTGTTAGCCGCTTGTATGGCATTTGAAATCACCTTTTTTACCCTATTCTTTTGTTACTATTTGCTAACAAGAAGCATAATTTGGCAGGCACTAACACTGATGGAAGAATTCGGGGTCAAACCAGATGTTATAACATTTAGTACGATTATGAATGCCTGGAGCTCAGGAGGGCTGATGGACAAATGCCAGGAGATCTTTGATGATATGGTAAAGGCTGGTATAGAACCTGATGTCCACGCATTTAGCATCCTGGCAAAAGGTTATATTCGTGCTGGGGAGCCAGGAGAGGCTGAGTCACTCCTCAACTCCATGGGCAAATTTGGTGTGCAACCAAATGTTGTAATCTTCACAACTGTCATTAGTGGGTGGTGCACTGCTGGAAAAATGAATCATGCAGCCAGAGTTTATGAGAAAATGTGTGAAATCGGCGTTACCCCCAATTTGGCTACTTATGAGACACTGATATGGGGATATGGGGAAGCAAAACAGCCATGGAAAGCTGAAGAACTCCTGCAGATTATGAAAGAGAAGGGTATCTCTGCTGAGAGGAGCACCATACAGCTAGTAGCGGATGCTTGGCGTGCCATTGGTTTACTAAATGAAGCAAGAAGAATCATAAAAAATGTAGATCGAGGAATTGCGTCGAATACTAGAGATGACATACCAGCAGAGGTTATGGAGAAGATGTACAAGAAACAAAGCCTAAGTGCTTCTTATTCTAATGTTTTGCAGATGCCTGGGGTAGCCATGAATGAACAAAATGGATCATCTAGTTCTAAAGCAAGAAGCCAAATGGTGTTGAAGAAATACAATTCGTCATCTGTGTTTCCTGCTCAAGCAAGTGTTTTTGGGGTGCAACCAGGGATTATATGCCAGAAGCAGTTAACAACAACCAGGGAATATAGGATGCATGGGCAGTTTGTAAATTCATGTAAATTGGTGTTCATAAACTGATGAGAATTTGAGGAAGGTTGTCCGGATATCATATGTGTTTCCTGAATTTTCTGGCACCGTGGAGTTCTGATTTCAGAAAAGCTGATGACTCAAAAGCTGTAGATATCAAACGTGTTCTTCAACACATACTTTATATTTTTTGGATCATTGATTATATAATCCTTTTGTCTAGGTAACTCGATGTGGCTGCCTACAGTGTTATATACACATTGTTTGTATCAGACAGGCCAGACCAGAACATAGGCTACTGTTAATTCGTCTGTGAAAGTAACACAGTTTTATTTTAATAGCTCAATACCCATACCTTGTTTTTCTTGATTGATAGCTCAATACCCATGCTTGGTTCCCATATATATGTTTGTGTCTGTGTATTATATTTGTGCTTTGTTGATACTATAAACATGATTCACTAGTCCCGGAAAATTGTAGTCTTCTTCATGTTTTGTTCTTCTTGTCCGAATCAACCAAACATGTCAAAGGCAGCATAAACAAGCTTAATTCCTCAATATAGTTGTCTCATCAGTTAAAATATCGACGTTTTTTCATTGTTAGACAATATGGTCATGATTTTGGCGGGGTATCAACTAGTAAAGATCTTCTTGACTGTAAAAGAGTGCAAGTGAGGCTCATGCAGCCATGGTATTAAATTGCGGCCGCAATGCAGTGTAACGGCTGCATCGTAATGGTTTTGAAGGTCTCCGTGACGCAACATTGGCGCAACACGATGAGAGAACCGCGTCACGACTTTTGCGGTCTGAAGCCGTTACGTAACGCCGCAACATCCAATATATTGCACCTCAACACCGCAACAAACTTTCAAATTATCCAAAATATGAAATCATATGGATGAAACATTCGAATATTTTTAGACTTAGCAAAAAAGAAAAAATTGATGATAAATAATAACAAATATTTAACTTATGAAGCATCCTTATTTGATCCTTGGAACATTATGAAAATTGTTTGATCATTGGAACTTTTAACAGACTTCCACATTATACTTGCATTAAATTAACAAATTTCATGTCTATTACCACTTTTTTCTTAGTAGTGATTATCGGGTAAAGCTTTATTTATGATTACTTTAGGATTTGAATGGCATACACATACTTTTCTTTTACATACAAATTTTTTATTATTAGTTTTAAGTTTTATAATTATTATTTTATTTTTGAATATTTTACTATCTGGTTTGATCTCATGTAATGAATAATAATGATTTATGTGCAGCTATAAAAAAAAATGCCACGTTCGAGAAGTAAAGAAGGTGAAGCATCTAGTGATGATTATGGTTGGAGGTGGGGAGAACCTGTTGAAGGTGGTCGTAATAATGTTAAATGCAAATTTTTTGAAAGAGTTATCAAAGGAGGAATAACACGGTTGAAAGAGCATTTGGCAGCAAAAAAAAGGGAATGTAGCACCTTGTCTAAATGTCTCGGCAGAAGTTAGAAAAAACATTGCTCAACAGCTTAATGAATATCATAATGAAAAAATTGTGAAGCAGAGGAGAAAAGAAGAATTGGAGGAAAGAATAAGATTAGGAGATCATGGAGATTATGGTGATAGTGATGCTGATGATGAGGAGTTAACTATTGTAAGACGTGAGAGTATAAGATTCAAAAATGAATGGGAAGAAAAACAACGTTGAAGAGCAAGAACTGGTCAAGATTCAGTTTATGAAAATGGGGGAGGTAGTAGTTCTGAAACTCAAGTATTTAGCAGATCATTCAGTATCCATAATTCGGAAAGAAGTGGGAGGGAACATCAGTGAACTAATTTTAACTCTCATGGAGCTAGATTAGCAAATATGGATCCTGTTCTTGAAAGATCAAAAAGTTTGAAGCAACTAAAACTCACTACAAGCTTCTTGAAAAATGCAAAAGCAAAGTTGGGGAAAACAATGTCAAAGTTAATATTGCATGAAGCTTTACCTACAAGAATTGCAGAGTCACCATTTCTACAGCCTGTACTTCAAGTTGCAGCTAAAGTTGGAAAATCAGTTAGGGGCCCTTCAGCTTATGAGGTGACAGGAGTGTATTTGGAAAAAGAGTATAAGGAAATACAAGAATAGGCGAATGCCTTTAAGCCTATCTGGGAAGAAAGAGGTGTGACCATTATGTGTGATGGATGGAAAGGGGCTAGAAATCAACATATAATCAATTTCTTGATTTATAGTCCTAAAGGTACTATTTTTAAAAAGTCGATGCTAGCAGTGTTACCTCTTATACTACTAAGTATTATTTTAATATAATGGATAAAATGGTGGATGAAATTGGTGAAGAATTTATTGTTCAATTTGTTACAGATAATGAAGCAGCGATCAAAGCTGGTGGTAAAATGTTGAAGCAAAAGAGAAGGCATTTGTATTGGTCAGCATGTTCTGCTCATTGCTTGGATCTTATTTTGGAAGAAATTGGTAATAGAAAAAGTGTGAGAAGTGTCTTAAATGAAGAAAAAAAGATTACTTCTTTAATATACGAGCATACATGGACGATTGATTATATGAAGAGATATACCCAGGGAAGAGAACTCTTGTGACCTGGGATTACTAGATTTGCTACCAATTTCATTGCTTTGGAAAGTATTGTTAGAAGCAAACAAGCACTAAAAGAAATGGTGAATTCTTCAGAATAGAGAAGGTCCATATATGCAAGAAAACCAACTGGATTAGACATGATGGAAGTCATTAACTCCAGCCAGTTTTGTAAAAAGGTTGTTGATGTCCTAAAAATCCAAGAATCGTTGGTTAAAGTATTAAGGATGTGTGACGGTGATGAAAAACTGACTATGGGTTTTATTTATGAAGCTATGGATAAAGCAAAGTTGGTGATTCAAAAAGATTGCCTTTATTACAAGAAATATTGGGAAATAATTGATAGGAGATGGAGTAATCAACTTCACAGTGATTTACATTTTACTAGTATGTCGTAAAACTTTTAACTTTTTAAATTGTGAAGTTTTTTGTTTAGATATTTATTATATTATTTTTATATAGGATATTTATTAAATCTGTAATTTTTATATGGAGGCAATTCCACAAGTGATGTGCTTAATGAAACCATTAATGGGGTTAGAAATGTTATACAAAGGATAGAGCCTAACATGAATGATCAAGTTTTGGAAATGAACCAGGTATGTATTTATATACTTAAATTTTTAAAGAAACTTACAAAATTATCATGTTGTAACTACTAATTTATTTATTATTAGTTGTTGCTATATTGAGATAAAATGGATTCTTTTGGAACACCATTAGCCCAAGTTGCAATTCTGAAGACTAGTCTTGGTAAAAAAGAATTTCACCTCTATAATTTTATAGATAATAAAGATATATTTATGAATACTTTATGAATTGTATCCTATTATTTATGTTTTTTTAAGCTGAATGGTGGGTTAATTATGGAAGTTGTGCACTTCAACTTCAGTGCATTACTATCAAAGTTTTGAGTCAAACAACTTTATCTTCAAATTGTGCACGTAATTGGAGTATTTTTAGTTTGATCCATAAAAAGAAGAGAAATAAGCTCAAGCATAAAAAGCTTCAAAAATTAGTTTATGTGCATTATAATATGAGTTGAAAGCTAAGACACATGTGAAGAAAAAGTGTAACACCCTTAACCCGAATCCATCATCGGAATAGGGTTATGGAACATTATTGTATTTTACAAATTAATTATCAGATATTTCATTTCATCTAGCATTCATATTAGAAACCAATAAAAATAATACATATTGTCCCTTAAACGAGCCCTCGAGGTCCAAATTAT
The DNA here is from genome assembly GCF_007990345.1 of Gossypium hirsutum. Taxonomy (NCBI): domain Eukaryota; kingdom Viridiplantae; phylum Streptophyta; class Magnoliopsida; order Malvales; family Malvaceae; genus Gossypium; species Gossypium hirsutum. The sequence continues at coordinate 15,164,278 of NC_053429.1, forward strand.
GTATTAGAAACAAATAGGGACCAAGTCGAAGACTCAGAAAATTTTTCGAAAAATATTTAAAATTTTCAACACTACAGGGGTCACACGGTCGTGTCTCAACCTGTCCATGCCCGTGTAAGTATACTGACTTGGGTCATACGGGCAAGTCACACACTCGTGTGCTAGGTCGTGTGAGCATTCTGTTTTGTGCAAATTTAAGATACAGAGGACACACGGCCGTGTCACCTGGCTGTGTATCACACACGGTTGAGACACATGCCCGTGTGGATGAAAATAGGCCATCATTAAACAAAATACCTATACATGCTGTTATAAAAAAAATCAAAACATTAGAAAGTATCGATAGAACCGATGGATAGTATGATACAGCTCTGACAAGCTTCCAACCCAATCGAACTCCTGATAATCTGAAAAGTAAAGGAAAACAAATACATAAGCAATGCATGATTACTAAGCTCATATAACTTTAATCATAATACTTCTTTTCAAATATGAAATTTAAAACATATCAAAAATAATCCAATAGTAATACCACAATACTCATGAAGTTATATTTAACAACTCACTAAGTGAATAAATCTACAGTATCACTTATACATATTATTTCTAGCATAGTAGGATCTTAAACAACTTTAACTCTTCCAAAATTTCTTTATTTTCATTTGCATTCTTTACATTCCACACTCATTCCATATGCATAACACACCAGTCATAAGCATATCATTCAACCATAGCTACAAGCTACTGCATTTAAACATAGACTTTTTTTCGAATTAATCACATGATAACTCATTTCATAAGAAATTGCACAACTTAAATCTTACCACTCTTTCATGAGCACAAGCATATTTTCATTTGAGCACTTACCATTTCAATGCATCTTATAATTAAACATATTATCATTCAACCAGTAATTTAGCACTTGTCTAAACATCGAACAACAAAACTTGTTAGCGTACTTGAACATAATTCATATAATTTCAACATCAATAACCTTATTATCTCAACATGTCACACTTGAATTTATTACTCATCTCGACTTACATAATTTTCATATATCAATATATCAAGATATTGATATATATATATACACATTTCATGATACACAACATCTTTTACTGTTTCTTTATATACATATATCATCCAATACAACTCCCGATAACTTACCATTTGAGGAACGACTTACAGATATGAGTACATCATTTTTAGAAGCTCGAAGGCTGAACAGAAGCTTATGAGAGCTAAACGAAAAGTAAACGCGAAAGTTCACAAAAAATGTTGAACCTCGGTTTACTTGGGTAATTTGCCGTCAATTCATCCTTTACATTTTCCATCAATTCATCCTTTACATTCATAGCGCCATAACACAGTTATGGTCTTATCATCAGGATGCCATAGCCCAGCTATGGTCTTACATATAAACACTGCTATGGTCCAACCATAGTCTTACGTTCATAGTGCCATAGCCCAGTTATGGTCTTATTCGTCAATTCATCCTTTACATTAATGCCATAGCCTAGCTATGGTCTTACATATTGTGACATCCCTAATTTGACCCTAGTCGAGATGTGGTTTTGGGACCACAAAATCGAGTTATAAAATTTATTAAATATTAAAATTCATATCTACTATGTGTGATAGTGCATGTGTGAAATTTTGATGCTTAAATTCTGTTAGTTGAATGTGAATTTTAGTCAAAGGGCTTATGTGAGAAACAAAAAAAAGTGATGAATTAATTTGAAGACTAATTAGTGCATGATTCTCAAAATGGGGACTTGCATGTCAAATACCCCATTTTGAGAAGTAGTGGCCGGCCATAATGATTAGGGTGCATAGAAAATGAATTTAAGTAAGTATATTAATATTATATGGCCTTAATTTATAAAGAAAAGATAAATAAAATATTTTGGGGTGAAAAAAAAAACAAAGTTTGGTTCATTCTTCTTCTTCATTGCCGTGGTAAAGAAAGAATAAGCGAGTGAAGCTCAAATAATCGGCCATATGCATAGATCTAATTCTAAAGGTATGTAATGTTATTTTTGTCAAATTGATTATGAAATTTGGTTGTTAATGACATGTGGTAGATAACCCATGATTTTAATTCTAGATTAAGTGATCATAGGGCATTCGACCATTTAAGAGAAATGTAGAAATTTTGTTTTAAAGCTCGTAATTCATGTTTAATTGCTGAATGGAGTTTTGAATTGGTAGAATTGAGTTTTAATTTTAAGAAATAAGTGATGTTTGTAAGGATTTTCAAAGTTCATGTAAAGCTTACCTTCGGTCATATTAAGGAATGGTAAATTGGTTGTAATATTATATATATTTTGATAGTATATTAGATGGTTTGAGATTTGAGCTAGTTACATGTGCTATTATGAAGATTTATGGATGTTTTAGAATCGGCCTAAGTGTTTTAGTCATTAATATATATATTGCCGAATGTATGCTTAAGGAATTGGTTAAGTACATTGTTGTTAAATGCTTGTTGTTTTTGTATAATTGTTGCCTAGCTACTAAATGAACTTAGGGTATTATGGATAAGTTTAAGAGTGGCATAATTGAAATGAAGTTTGCTTGTGCCGAATGTGATTTTAGTGCATGAATTAGGAGTTTAATTTCATTCGGTAACTCATACCAAATTGGGAGATAGTACTAAACATTAGTATTATTTGTTAAATAGTTGAAGTGAGCTTTGAATGGTTGTTTTGCTTATAATGGCCGAATGTGAACTTAAGTTTTGAATTACAATTGAAGCTTGTTAGTTAGTTGATGATGTCCTTTGATAGCCCTTTTGATATTCGGCCATTGTTAAGGAATTTTGAATTGGTTATAAATTTCTATGTTTTAATTAGCAAATTGAATTATTGAAGGTTAAGCTAATTATATATGTATACGTTTTATATGTACATTAATTTCTTAGTCTATGTTATTTGGCTATAATTGTCATGGTAGAATTTTTTAATTTGTAAATTTGTTAATCATTAGCTCAAGAGCATCAAGGACAAAAGTCGGAAAAAGGGAAGGCAAAACTAAGCGAATAGCCGTAGAATTATAGTTGTCGACAACTCTTAAGGTAAGTTTCTAGCATATAAGTTTAGTTATAATGAAGAATGATATGGAATACGGGTAAAGATGGGACTATGAATTGGTGTAATTACCTATAGTAAAATGATAAGGAATAAGTTCCTTCTATGAGCCTTAGCCAATTGGTTATTAGAAAAGTGATATTTAAATTATGATTTGTATGTGATAATAAGAAGTACTTATATATGATGATATGTTGTAAACTCAAATGGTAAGTTCTTAAGTGTTTGGACTTGGAAATTTAAGAGCAAATTGTAATAATCTGCTTAGGACAGCAGCAGTAGCGTGATTTTTGAAAATCACCATAAATTGTTGGAGTGGAATTAGAGACTGAATAAAATATGTAATCAAAGCTTAATGAGTCTAGTTTCTTATAAAATAAACAGCGCAAGCAAAGGAATTTCCTATAGAGAGATATTTAAAGTTGTGTGTGACAGTGTCAGAATGAATCTGAAATCCCCTGTTCTGTTTTTAGAAAATCATTATAAATAGTACAAAAATTTTTATAAGATAAAATTTATATTCTTAGACTCCTTAATGAGTCTAGTTTCAAATAAAGTAAACAAGAACATATTTTAAAATCTGTACAATGAGAAATTTGATTTGTAGTGAAGAGTGGTCAGTATGTTAAACAGTGAAATAGGGGAAAGTTTAAGAAAATTCTGGTTTTGATTGGAAAAACCAAAAATCCTGAAAATTTTATGGATAGAATATATATGAGTCTATTTTCAGGGAAAATTTATGACACTTCATTTGGAGTTTCGTAGCTCCATTTACAAATAATTTAATGATTGTTGTTCAAGAAAACAGCTTGTAGTGAATCTGTGATTTTGTTGTAAACATTGATGAAACTAATTGAGTTGCTTATAAGCTATTGCTGAATTGATGTACAAGATAAATATATAGGTGGTGAGGCCAAAATGGCTAAAATTTAAATGTGTGCAAGTTATCCGAATGGCTATTTTATAAACATAAGCAATGTATATGTAATATGTGTTGATAGTTTTATAAATTGAAGGTGTAGTGACTTATATGTTGTTTAGCCGAATGGTTGTCATGAGAAGAATGTAAGTCATGTGTGTATTTTCTTATTTAGTTGGAAGTTTATTGAAAGGGATATATATATAAATATGTATTAAAGTCGAATGATATTATGACACGAAGTTAAGGTACATGCTATATGCTTATATTCGAATGAGGTTAATGAATTACAATGGTGATAGTTTGTGTGAAATGTGGTAACATGTGATTAAATATACATGGAATTTGGAAAGTATCCGGGTTAAGACTCGCTGACTACGTGATGTGGCCTAATGGCTCTTGTGAAATGAGACTAGCTATATTGAGATACGAATAAGTTCGAATGAAGTGATACCTTATTAATGTGTTTCCGTGTTGGAAAGATCGAAGGTATGTGAATTGATGTGTATACAACTTTGTGAATTAACTATGATAATATATCCGGGCTTAAAGTCCCGCAGGCTTGGTACTGGTAACTGGATTCGGATTTTTTTTTACCTAGCAGACTATGGCTAAGTGCCTTGAATTATTTCAAACCGAAGACCATTTGTATATCTTTAAGATAAGGATTTAATTAGTTTCATAAAAATTTACTAATTTGAGTTGTATTCGGCAGGATGTGCAAATACAAGGTATGGATTGCGTTTGGTCATTTATGTATATGTGATAAGGAATATGTTTGGTCCTTTATATATGTATACGAAACTTTAATACTTGTCATGATTTGATTATTTGAAATATCAATGTGAATATGAACTAAAGAACTAAGCTCCTAAATACATATATACATTTATGTATGTGCACGAAATGAGTGCATATGATTAAGTGGTTAGAGGTATTGAAAGATTGAATTGGTAATTGGTAACTATGGAAACGGTAAGTGTACAAAGGTTAAGTATATGGTAAGTGATACTTACTTGCTATGTGAACTCGATTTCGTTTGTATTACAAATGTACTTGGGGAATCACTTATGAGATGGTTATAAGTTATATTCAACGAGTATTGACTCTATCAAATTGTTTATGTAAGATGAAAACATGAATATGTGCTTCCAAATATGGAAACCGAATGTGATTATAGTGTTATGTTTTAGTTCGACTGATTAAACTAAACGTAGCATTGATGTTTTTAAATGCGAAGGGGTATATACTCTTAAATTGGGATGAAATAGATGAATTACATGTGCATACATAGGGTTTAATCTATTTGACCGAATGGTGATATATCTTGACATTTCAAAACGTGATTTGTGTAAGGCCTAATATTAAGCGACTTAGTAATAAATCAACAATTATGGATGTTCAGCACATTAAGTTGGCCAGGTATGTATTATGTACTTGTGTAGGCTTGTTAAGCCCACCGAGACTTCACTTGGATTTTGTGTAAGTTATAAATGTATTTAATCCAGCAAAGTTAATTGTTTTACTTAAGACTTACTAAGCCTTGAAAGCTTACTCCGTTGTTACGTTTCTCTGTTTTATAGATTATCAAATTTGGCCTTTGCTCGGGGATCGTCAACAACTCGTCACACTATCACTATCCACTGTTTGGTACTGCTATGTTTTGGATTATTTTATGGCATGTATAGAATAGACTAGTAGCGGAATAATATTCTGGTTAATGTATATAAGCCATGCGAAAATGGCATCTTTTGAATGTGTACTTATAGAAGTTTAATTTTATCCCTGGCTGTATTTAGCATTTATCTAAATGAATGATCTTTATTTCAAGAAAAAGTTTAAAATTTTACTGTTCTGACATGAGTTACAAGTCTGGTAATACCCCTTTCCTATTCCGACAACGGTTACGGGATAGAGGTGTTACACATATAAACATTTCCATGGTCCAACCATGGTCTTACGTTCATAGTTCCATAACCCAGTTATGGTCTTATCCGTCAATTCATCCTTTATATTTTCCGTCAATTCATCCTTTACATTAATGCCATAGCCCAGCTATGGGATTACATATAAACATTGCCATGGTCCAACCATGGTCTTACGTTCATAGTTCCATAACCCAGTTATGGTCTTATCCGTCAATTCATCCTTTGCCACAGAACGATTGTACTCAATCCTGCATTCCACTCGTTTTGAACATTTAATTCAATTTCATAATTTAACAATAATTTTATTTTTAGCAATAGATATGAATAAGTAGATAATATCATTCATAAATTTGATAAATAAACATTATAGTTTAACCATACAAACTTACCTGAATTGAATTGTAATAATTGTAGGAGTTTAGGGACTATTCCGCTATTTTTCCTTTTTCACGAGTATCTACGAAATCTTGTTCTAAAATATAAAATTTCTCATTAATTAGCATATATTTCAGTTTTAATTCATTTCACAATTTATACCCTTCAATTTTTTCAAATTTACACAATTTCCCCAACTTTTACAATTTAGTCCCTTAACTAGTTAATCTATCAAATCAACTAATTTTTCTCAATTAATAATTTATCCAAATATTATAGGATATAATAAAACCATTAATAAAACAAAAATTTAATACAAAACCTTAATATTTTAACCATTTTCACAAATTGATCCTAACATCAATATTTAATAAAATCACTTTATAATATCATCATACAATAAAATTAAAGCTCTAAACCCACTTGATATTAATAATTTCTTACAATATATTAATTTAGACAATAAAACAATTCATTTCATGCAATTTTGTCATTTTTGACATTTTTACAAAATTACCCTTTAAACTTTTACTTTTATTCAATTTAGTCTCTAAGCCTAAAACATGCAAATTAGCCATTTTTAATGTAAACCCATGCTAGCTGAATATTCATATATTTTCCTCCTCCTCTCCATTCCACATCCTTAATGTATATAACATGCTTATATGTAATATTATCTATAATTTCATTATTTACTTATGTTCATATCAAAGCTGTCCACTTGAGTCATAATCACTAAATTATTTATATCTTGAGCTACAGAATTCTAAATTAAGATCCTCTTGATATTTTTGAAACTAAACTCAAATTTATTTCTACCATAAAAATTTTAGAATTTATAATTTTGCCAATATGTACAGTAAAATCTTCAAATTTATCCCTGTTCTGTTGTTTGACAACTTCAACCTTTCGTTACTCAAAATTAATTATCTCTTAGTACGAGGTTTGGATGGTGTTTCCGTTTGTTTCTATTGAAAATATACTCATTAAGAATTTAAACATGAAAATTTAAACCCATAATTATTTTTTAAAAATTTTTGATGATTTTCCAAAGTCAGAATAGGGGAACCCAAAATCAAATTGACCTTGTCTCACAAAAATTCATATATCTCACAATATGAAATTCTTTTGCTTACACCGTTTCTTCTATGTAAAACTAGACTCAATAGGATTTAATTTAATACTAATTAAATTTCTACAATTTTAGATGAATTTTCAAAGTCAGACTACTGCTACTATCCAAAACTATTTTAGTGCAAATATGTTGATAACCAAGTTTATAACACCCTCCTTTCCTTTCTCTACAATATTTCCCATACCTTCCTTTTATTTCTCTTCACTAACATATCAAGAACATAGAACCTTATATAAGAAAACTCTACTTTAATATCATTTTCATGCTTTTTCAATAATATCAAACTTAAAAATATATTAAAATCTTGATGTTCTTACCTTGTCCTATTGATTTCAATCTTTAACTTGGTTTTCTCTCTCCTCCAACTTTTATTTCTTGAATCTAACTTGATATTCTAGCTCCCCATAGTTCCTTATTATTTTTCTCTTTTGGTAGCTATGAAAATTCTTTTGATTTCTAAGTAAAAATGGTGAATTTTTTGGTAAAAAGGACCAAATTGTAAAGAAAAAAAATTTCTTTCTTCTCTTCTCTTCTCACGTTGGTTGCATGGAAAGATGAAGAGAATTCTTCATCTTTCTCTCTTTATATACTGAATATAATAATAATAAATTAATAATAAAATATCTCATTAAAATATTAAAAAATAATATTTATCTAATTAAATAATTATAAAATATAATCAACATCATCATTACTTTTTAAATTTCTCTCTCTTTCTAATTGACCATTTTGCCCTTTATGATCTTTTAAAATTCTATCCTTGAGTCATCACTTAATTTGGTAAAATTGCTATTTATTCCTCATAATTCTTCACCTATTCAATTTGGTCCTAATTCATCCATTTTCCTTAGTTTCTAGATCATTCTACCCTTAAAATATTTGCACTATTAGTCCTTCAAATTTTTCATATTTACACTTTAACCCCTTAAATTTTAAGTATTTACTTTTGGGAAACAAAAATTTTCTCACTTTTGTGATTTAGTCCTTTCTTGAATTAATATATCATAATATACTTCCCAATGTTGACATAACTCAAAATTTCCCTTTTTGTCACTTTATTTCCTTATTTTATTATATCAAGGATAATATCTTACTTTCTTCCTGTAGTAATTTTCAAGGTATTACAAAAAGTGCACAAGAGTTGGAAATGAGTTTTAATCCGATTAATCTTGATAATACTTTTGAAGAGGATGATCCATTAAATGCATGGATTGAAGAAAGAGAAGATGCTACGCTTGATAGTGAACAGAATTTCTCATGGCTGCCTCAAGAGTTACTTAATGAAATTGATAAAGAAACTCAAGGTGAAGATATGAATGACATTCCACCTACTCCATCTAATGAAGAAAGTGTACAACTATCAACATTAAGTGGTGAAGATGGTGATGATCCCGGTGGTAATAATGAAGGTGCATACCAAACAACACATGGCCACATTTATTCTAGTAATTTTCATGGAGGCCAAGGTATGACCAGATATCCTCATGTTGCTGATCCAAGTTTGAATGAAACAAATGCATCAATTAGTTTACAAAATAGAAGAGATGGGGGTGATAGAACTCATGAGAGGATGAGAGAACACTTTCATGATTCATTTGCAGGTTCATAATCACATAGTTTAGCTACAAATGATAATGAAATGAGTGAATCATCTCAGGGTTCTCACTCCTACCAACCAAATGCATATTATCCACCTCACTTTGAACAAAATCCAAGCTATAGATTTATTGGTTACCATTTACCATACCACATGTTTCCTATGAATGATGCATCTTATGGTGCACACAATGTGATGTCTTTTTCACATGGAATGGGAGGGGATCAAAACCAAGGCAGTGATGAAAATGGAGATACTTTAGATCTTCCACGCCATTCATTTTGGAGGTGAATTATAAGAAATGAAGTTTTCATATTTGTATTTATGTATTTTTTAGTTATGTGAAATGAACGTTTTCATGTTAAAATGTGAGAATAGTTATATGCTTTTTCTAAATGAGACTATTTATATGTTACTCATTAAAATTATGGTTTTTATTATCAATTATTTAGTATGATAATATTTGTATAGTCCATATTTATTTTTAATGAATTTTTATCTATAAAATTATATTTTTATTTTTAAAATAAAACATATAAAAGAGTATATTAATATTAGAATATTAAAATATAGTTGCAAAAAGATGTAAATATAATATTTTAGAAATATTGTGATTTTTGAGAAACAAATCATGTCTATAGTAGCCGTTATGCATTACATAACGTCTGCATCATCTACAACCGTGATAGACACCACAACTGCAACTGCGACAGACACCACAACTGGAACCGCGAAAGACACTGCAACCATAATTCAGTACTATGCATGTAGCTTATAATCTGGAAGATAGGTCCTATAGACAAGTGCCTAAATAAGGAATCTTGAAGGATGAGTTATTATGGGCTTCTTGCATGTTTGTTTAGTTGCAACTAGGGAATCACATGTCATCCTCTTAGGGCCTTTTACTATGCATTCTAGTTGGTTTGTGTGCTATACAAGTGGAAACCAACGTTTGTTAGTGAGATTCATTTGCTAGGCTTAGTTTTTCAACTAGCAGGATTCTGCTGGGTGAGGTTACGAGCGTATAAAAAGCTTGTTACATTAGAATCTGACTTAGTATGTCCATTGTAAGCTTGGAAATTGATTGTTTTCAAAGGATAAGATAATTGAGTTGTAAGGGAAGTAAATTATAGTGATGACTGAGGAAAGAAGTAACTAATAGCATATTTGGTTCTCTAGAATAGAATAAAATAGGAATTGAGTAATGATTCGATGAGAATGAAATAGAAAAGTAATAGTATTACATAGCTTGGTTGATTAGTTGAATATAATAAACTAGTAATAGTTGGTTGAATAGAAGAATAGTAGGAATATACAATGAATAAATTGAAAATGGCAATTTTACCCTTAAATAAAACTATTTTATTTATATTATTAATATATTATATAAATATTAAATAAATTATATTTTGAAATAAATTAAACAATTAAAAGATAATTTTTATTTAAAAATTATACTTAGATAATAAAAAAATAATACAAAAATATTATTAACACAATAAATGACCACAAACTCTCTTAATTTATGTTTTCTTTAATGGTTTATGTTCTATGACGATGCTTAAATGCTAGTGATGTGGTTGAAAACTACTCTAATTGTCTTAAAATTTAGAATATGAAACAAAAAAGATGAAGGCATTATTTATGAGCACCGAATGAGCCATTTTAAGGGGTAAGTCTTGAATAAAATTGCAATAGTATTCTGCAGAATAAGAAACATTTGAATAAAAAGCCTAACGAATAGTGTTGGCTATTACGGCCAACCAAATAGTAAAGAGACAGTTGTAGACTCGAAGTTGAGGTATGAAAGGAGGCTACAGGTTTTGGTTATTAAGTTTCAAGATAAGGTTAACATCGTGTTTGACGTTGCATTACAAAGAGTTATGAACTCATTTTTAAGATATACAAAACAATACGTTTTGTTGAGGCAGTTATGCGAGCAATGGCTTACAATGTCATTATACATAATTTATCGTATTTGGAGTTGGAAATTTTTGTAATAAAATCTTTGGGCTAGGAATCTTGTTAATATTCTGAAAGTACAACAGCTTATTTATGAAGACCGATTCATTTGGAGCAAAATACCTTAAGGATTGGATTGGATCGTATCACGCAATGGTTTGTGTTGTATTGAAGAATGGTTTCTAAATATTTTCTCGGTATCATGTACTTTATTATAATATTATATATGTTTGATTAATTGAATTTGAATATTATATATGTTTGATTAATTGAATATTAGTTAGGGAATTGACTGTAATTGATTTAGTATGTTAGCAAGCCTTGAATGCTTATATATTTGAGAGACTTATATAAGTTTCGTATTGAGAGTTTTTAGCACCTATCTATTTATTAAAGAACTTGTATTTGAGAATGAATTAGAGTGTAAACAAGTTTATTTTTTGGTTTATAGCCTAAGTTTAAGTTTTTATGGAAAACACTTTGTAATACCCCTTACTCGACTCGACTGCCAGATCTAAGCTACGGGATGCTACATTCGTTGTTGAAGCAAGTGCAGTTAATTAGGCAGCATTTAATCATTCAAACATATAATTAAGTATCAAACACATTCAACTTATGTTATACAATCATTTCTAGGTCTTATACGAGCTTACGAAAGCTTTTTTGTTAACCCGAGCATAAAATAAGACCAAATTGTAAATTAAAAAAATCTTGATTCGACGTCATGACCTCAAAATTTTCATGTTGAGACGTCGCCAACACAGTAAGTCATGTCACAACTTCATGCATATTGACATCGCAATGTCACATACTGTTGGTTGACGTTGCGATATGGGATGTTGGTTGTCAAGATGTGGCCCCTGTTCTTGGCAAAATGCACATTTTGGTACCTATTTCATAGCTTCTAACCAAAATCTTTCAACGTTAAGACCAATTAGCAATTCTACCTAACCAAAACATGCCAAACAAGTTTAACATAATTTTAATCAATCATTTAACATGATATTCAATACACATTCATCATTTAGACCTAATCAAATTTTCAATTCAGTCATTCATGCATTAATCATTTCATTTATCATCTCAAACCTGTTCAATATGCAATTAAGAACCAAGCAATTTAATAAACTTGACTTGAAATAATCAAGCACATACTAACTATATAACATGCTTAAATATGTATATATATACCATTTCTAAGTTCATTCACCCAACAAGATATTTCAACTAATGTACTTATAATCTTTAGCATTCAAAACCATACCAAAAAACTTATGTTCATCAATCACAAAGGCATCAACCTTGACCATTTACTCAACAAAATACTACCATATACATGCTATAATGTCTAAGCTCAAAATAGACACTAATTTACTGTCTTTTGATAATGTATGCTTCTCCGTTGATTCGATTATTGATCTGTACAATTAATCAATAATAATCATTTTCATATTATGTCATGACATGAATGAATCTAACAAACTTATTTTCAATGCCCCTAAAATTTTACATTTTATTCAATTTAGTCCTTGACTTTGAAATAGCCATAATTTCATTCGTAGTTTTGGATTAAAATTTGATTTCACTTACTTTCATTAAAAACCTTTTACTTTCTACTTCTAACATAATTTCATGATAGATTTTGCATTTATTCAACTTGGTTACTAATGTCCAAAGTTAGCAATTAAACTATACTAACCTTACAATCTATTTTTTTCTCATAATCTAAACTTAAAATCTATCAATTTCAAGCCAAAATTTTGAAGAAATAAATAATGGAAACATTCATAAACTTTAACAAGTTTACAAATTGATACATGAACTAGCTAAATCAAACTCTCATGACCTCAAATCTTTAAAAATTACAAGAAAAAGGATTTGTTTTCACTTATTAATTGTTGGCCAAATATGAAAGCTCCAAAAATGGTTTTATTCCTTCCATGAACCACATGAAAGAGTTAAAAGACAAAGATGATGATTTTTTCTCACAATTTAGCTTATATAGGTAGGTTAGGATTTAATTAGTCTAACTTAGTTAACAAAATCTGTAACACCTTAGGATTTGGGGGTTAAAAAGTTTAAGGTATGTGTTTAGGGTCAGAAAGTAGGTTGAGCAATTGGGTTTGTAGTCGTGTTTTGATGTTAGTATGAACCTGCTGGTTTGGTGGTAGAGGCTGTGTTAGTTTATCTTTGGGTCCCGGGTTTGAGTTCTCATGTGTGTTTTGGGGAAATAATTTTACTTTAGTTTTTATTTTCATGTTTAAAATTCTTATTTATTATTTATTATTAATTTGAAGAGAGGAAAATATCCCAAAAATTTTCCCACGTTCTCCTTCTTTCACGTCTACCTCTTCCCTCTCTTCTCTCACCATTGTAATTTTTTTCTTTCCCGGGGAAATTTTATTTTTGTTTGTTGTTTAAGAAAATTTAAGTTCCCTTGTCGTCATGCAGTGTCTGTGTGCTACCCAATTTCTGTTTGCTTTTTTTTGTTAGTTTATTTATACTTTTCATTGACAGAAGTTTCGGGTTTGAATTGTGGTTATTGTCATGCGTCAATTGATTTCTAGGTGCTTTTTACCGCGAATCAAGTGTGTTTCTGAACTGTTAAATTTCGATACTGGATTGTTGATGAATTCTATGAAATTTAACAATTTTTGTATGTTTCTGAAAATAAATTGTATGTTTCTGAAATTAGAGTGGGTAGGGGTCGTTTGATGTTGGTTTACATGATTTCCAATCAATTTCAGTATGGGTTTTTAGAAAAAAAATGATATTAGCAATTCGTTTCATTGAGGAAATTCACATTTTCAGCCTGTTTTAGTGGGGTTTCGTGACCATTCGGGTGTCCACACAGGTGTGTGCTGCACATGGGTGGCTCACACGGTCGTGTGAGTTTGGGAATTAGGGTTTTTGGGTGAATTTTGGTGCCACAAGGTCTGGCCACACTACTGTATGGCTACAATTTGTGGTGAATTTTGGTGAATTTTTGTGTCGATTTCCATACTTGGTATGTGCCTTAGACACATAGCGATTCTCTTAGCCATATGGGCGTATGAGATTTCCACACAGTTGTGTATGCTCTGTACCCTATTTTATCAGTTTTGGACAGAGAGTTACACGGGCTACTCACACGGCTATATAACTAGGTCACACGGGCGTGTGCCTCTCTCATATGGGCATCTGCAGGTTGCACACTGGCGTGTAGACCACCACATGAGTGTGTCGACCTCCATACAGCCTAGTCACTTCCACACGGTTGTGTGGCCTTGTTTCGTAAATTTTTTCTTTAAGTCATAAACTAACCCATTTTATGTACCTACGTATCCGACTCTCGGTTAGGCCTTTGTAAGTGTGTTGGGACTTTTCTTTCAACTTATATTTGTGTATGTATTTACAATTATAGGGTGTATGTCAAGTATTAATATGACTTGATAAATGAGTTTGAGATGTTACTTCGTATTTGTGAAAAGTGTACCAATACTATTTATTCTGAAACTGTTCGTTGGAATATGTGTAATATGTTTCTGTATAATTGTCTGTAAGTTGTGTGAATTGAGCATTTGCATGAAAATTCTGGGATTTAGTTGTGAAAAGAAGGAAGTCTAATACGACAGTTTAACTGCAATGCTTTATAACGATGATATTACAACTTATACTTATGGCAGCTTAGTTGCATATTGCTATTCGAGTGGCTTAGTTCCATATTATGGTGTGTAGGGTGGAAGAGCCTATTATGGTTCTATGTGGTATGTAGGATGGATGGGCTTGATATAGCTCATATGTGGTGTGCAGGGTGGTCGACGTGGTGTCTGGATGGTTGGGGTGGGTTTTTGACTTGTTGCATTCAGTTTGCATTTGACCATATGTGTCTGATTATGAATTTGTTAAAATTACTTGCGAATATTTTTACTTATTTGATGTGTCGTACCCCTGATTATCGCTTCAAGGTGTTTCTACATTAACTGTGGTTTGTGTCTGGGACAATTATTTTTGAAACCTCGCCTTTGCCATTTGTTATGTTTCAGACTCACACTGAGCTCGTGTAGCTCATCCCCTAGCTTTTCCCCTTTCATGTACTCTCGCGTTCTGAAGCTGGACTTGGCATGCCGGTGGTCTCGAAGTGATACATTTTAAAACAAGCTAAAAAGTTTTATTTTAGTTCTTATTTTGTTAAGCTGTTTTGGACTATAAATGTCTTATACAAACTATGGTATAAATTTTATTTTGGACTAAATTTTAGAAAATGAGGAATTATATTTCTGAATGTTTTTATCTTAACTTAAATTTTCTGTTTTGAATCTCAAATGGTTAAACGGTTTAGTTCAAATTTGGCAAATTGTGTTTGAAATGAGATTTTAACAATTCGTTTTGTCAAATTGCTTCTAGATCACTTTGGTGGTCAATGTAACCTCCGGGATTCAGTCTAAACTTCTAGGCCAGGTTCTGGGGCATTACATTTACTGGTACCAGAACTAGGTTTGTGAAAACTCTGCATCTACTTTTACATATCTGTGTGCACGCATGTTCATTTTAAAAAAAAAGGTTTAAAAAAACCGTACCACAGTGTTTTGAAATAATTTGTGTTTTGGAAAAGGTTTTGTGAAAATGGAATGTCTGAGACTCCGATGTCGGTCCGTACGAAACTCAGGAAATTGTAAGATTAGTACTGTGAGATTATAATGAACTATTTAGATATTTATGTTATGTTCAATTTTTGAAAATGTGGATTTCTTAAGGTTAATTTCGAGGTTCAATATGGTTTCTGGTGGTAAGCTAAACCGTGAGGATCAATCTGGCGAGACTTTTGAAGAGTCTTCTGCTTCTTCGGGACGTGTGCCTGTTCAGGAGTCAAAAGTCAATACGATTTTGCCAGCTTTGGGTAGCGATAACCTGGAGGTTGGTATTGAGGTATTAACTTAGATAGTGAGAGAGATTCTAGAGAATATATTCGAGGTTAGTTTAAAGAGAATTAAATAGTTTGTTTAAGGTAGATGTGTGGATTGTGGGAAGAAAAAAGGTTGCAATCCTTTGAGGTTCGAGCCTTGGTCTACGAAACGTGTAAGATTGTAGTTAAATGATAGTAAAGGTAATATGAAAGGTTTTAGTAGTGGCATGGACGTTTTGATTTGTGGGCACTATAAGAAGTTCCATTCGAGCGAATGTTGGAAAAAGTCAGAAGCGTGCCTTAGATGCGGGTCCACTGGGCATTGGATTAGGGAGTGCCCTTTTCAATATTGAGTTAGGTATGGTTGTGTAATACTGTTGATTATATGTGCTATTGTTTAGGAATAAATTGACTTTCTGAATAGGGCATAGTATTTTTATGTGTGTGATAGACAAGTAAATGATCTAGTTCAGTGGTTAGGTGTTCAAGAATGTGTGCGAGACTTATCGTTAAGTTTAGCATGGTGGTATGTTAGAATCATAGTTGTGTAGCGGGAGCGTAGTGGTGGGTTTTCCTATTTAGGCGTTTGTTCTGTTAGTGGAAATTTTGGGGACGAAATTTCTTTAAGGAGGTGTGAGTTGTAACACCTCAAAATTTGGGGGTTAGAAGTTTGAGGTATGTGTTTAGGGTCAGAAAGTAGGTTAAGTAATTGGGTTTGTAGTCGTATTTTGATGCCAGAGTAAGCCTGCTGGTTCAGTGGTAGAGGGTGTGTTAGTTTATCTTTAGGTCTTGGGTTAAAGTTCTCATGTGTGTTTTGGGGAATAATTTTACTCTAGTTTTTATTTTCATATTTAAAATACTTACTTTTTATTTTTATTATTTTTATATTTATTAATTTGAAGAGAGGAAAATATCCCAAAAAAAGTTCCCACGTTCTCCTCCTCTCACGTTTCTCTCTTCCTTCTCTTCTCTCAACATTGTATTTTTTTCCTTTTTCTGGGGAAATTTTGCTTTTGTTTGTTGTTTTGAAAATTTTATGAGCCTTTGTCGTCAAGTCGGTGTCTGTGCGCTACCTAATTTCTGTTTGTTTTTGTTAACTAGTTTGTTTAAACTTTTCATCGACAGAAGTTCTAGGTTTGAATTGTGGTTATTGTCGTGCGTCAATTGATTTCTGGGTGCTTTTTACCACGAATCAAGTGTGTTTCTAAACTGATAAAATTTTGATATTGGATTGTTGACGAGTTCTATGAAATTCAGCGATTTTTGTATGTTTCTGAAAATAAATTGTATGAAATTAGAGCGGTTAGGGGTCGTGTGACGTTAGTTTACATGATTTCCAATAGATTTTAGTATGGGTTTTTAGAACTAATGATATTAGCAATTCGTTTTGTTGAGGAAATTCATATTTTCGGCTTGTTTCGGTGTGCTTTCATGACCACATGGGTTGCTCACACGGCCGTGTGACTGTAATTTGAGGGTTTTTGTCGATTTTCACACGGGCGTGTGCGTTAGACACACGGTCGTGTCCCTTAGCCGCACGGACGTGTGAGATTTCCACAATGTCCTGTCTTCTCTACACCCTATTTTATCAATTTTGGACAGAAAGTTACACGGGCTACTTACACAGTCATGTAACTAGGTCACACGGGTGTGTGTCTCCCCCACACAATCGGTGTAGACCACAACACGGGCATGTCGACCTCCTCACAGCCTAGGCACTTCCACACGGTTGAGGCATGTAACACCCCAATTTTTGGAGTTTGAAGTTTGAGATTCTAAGTAAGGGTCACTGAGTAGGTCGTGCATTTGGGATAGTGTCTACGCATTAGTGTCATAATGGGCCTATTGGCCAAGTGGTTGGTTGAGTGTTAGTGTACCTTTGGGTTCTGAGTCTAATTCCTCATGTATGCATTTTGGGAGAGGTATTTTTATTTTGTAACTATTAGATTTTTTAAGTAAAAAAAAATAATTATTTATTTTTCTTAATGTTTATATTATATTATTTTTATTTTTATTTTTTTCTTTTGGCACATTCTCCATCGTTTTTTTTTTCTCTATTTTCTTTCTTCTTTCTTTTTTTTCTCCTCTTTTCTTTTTGGGTTTTCTTGCATTTTTTGAAAAGAAAAAGAAGAAAATGGTTTTGTTTTTGGTTTCAAAAAGCTTCAGGTTCATATCGAGGTCATCAACATGTTTCAATTGGCTTCTAAGCGTCTTGATTGCAAATTAGGTGTGGGATTCGAAACTTTTCTTCTTTTTTTTATGTTTTTTTTTAAATTCAATTCAGTGTAATTTGGTATGGGTTTGCTGTGAAAACTTGTCGATTTCTTTGGGTGTGATCGGTTAATTAAGCATTTGGGGTTTGTGCCGTTTGTAATTATCTGAAATTTGGTGGGTTATGGATAAGTTCTGACATACTTTGAGTAGGGGTCATTTTAGTGATCGAAAAACGAGACTTCCAGTCAATTTTGGTGTGGTTTCATGACCACACGGGCATTTCACACAACCGTGTACAATTGAGATTTAGGGTTTCTAGGCTAATTTGGGTGCCACACGGCTGTGTAATTGAATTGGGGAAGTTAGTCTATTTTCACATGGCCGTGTCCTTTGGGCATATGGGCGTGTGTGTTTGGGAATTAGGGTTTTAGTGATTTGGTGCCACATAGCCGTGTGGCTAATTTGAGGTTTTAGGGATCCCATACGAGCGTGTGTTTTGGACACACAGCAGTGTTTGGAGGGCACAAAGGTGTGTGCGACCTTCACATGTCCGTGTCTGCCTTGTACTCTATTTTAGCACAAATAGACAGAGAGTTACATGGCCTGTTCACACGGCCATGTCCTTGGATCACATAGGTGTGTCAACCACATGGCCATGTGTCTCCTCCTACACAAGCATGTTGACCACCACACTACCGTATGGCCCTAAGCCACCAAATTTAGTACTGTGTATGAATTTGATATGAAAATGTGCCTATGTGTTCCGACCCTTGACTAGGCTTTAGTGAGGGTAGTTAAGCCTCTGATCTGGGCTTCGACTTATGTGTTATTTGTGACTGTTGTGCGAGATATCTGATTCTGAACCCGATTAGCTGGGTGTGTACATGCCTATTTCTGTCTGACTCTTTGTCGATGTGTTCATTATTTCTGTAAGGTTGTAAGCATAC
This sequence comes from Gossypium hirsutum, assembly GCF_007990345.1. Taxonomy (NCBI): domain Eukaryota; kingdom Viridiplantae; phylum Streptophyta; class Magnoliopsida; order Malvales; family Malvaceae; genus Gossypium; species Gossypium hirsutum. The sequence continues at coordinate 15,183,329 of NC_053429.1, forward strand.
ATGCACTTGCATAAAGTAATTTTTGGGTTGGTTGTGAAGAGAAAGAAGACTGATTCTAATATGATCTAGCAGTTTACCGCACTAGACCGTTTGTACGTTAGCTTTGTTGCGTACTATTATTTGATCTGGCAGTTTAACTGTAACTTATAGGTTCAGCGGTTTACCGTACTGTATCACATGTATGTCAGTTTTGCTGCATACTATATCTGATCTAGCAGTTTAAACTACAACATGTCTGTACAGTGATTTACCGCAATGCATTGTACTACATATACACCAGTCTTGCTGCGTATTATTATCTGAGTGGCTTAGTCCACATGTATGGTGTGTAGAGTTGGATGGGGCTTTCAAGGTCCTATGTGGTGTGTTTGGTTGGATGAGCTTACATAGCTCTTTTGGGGTGTGATAGGGGGATGGAGAGGTGTTTTAACTGGATGGGTGGGTACTTAATAGTTGACTACATCCATATGCATCTGGATGTGAGCTACTTGTCTATAATATGTCTGTTTGTCATAACATTTATGATTGATTCTGCTCGCATTGAGGTGTTAGCGTAGTGACATTTTGGATTGTGATGATAAGTATTATTTTGACCCGTTGACACGTTTATCTGTTGAATTTCTGTGTGTGATTTGGTGTGCATTGATTGTTATGTATTTTTGGGATGTTGGCTCCGAGTTTGCTTTCTGTTTCTATGTATCTCTATAAGTACTTCTCATTATCAAACTACTATTTGGTTTCTGATCTGTAATTCCATTGTTAGATACATTTTGAACTCACACAGAGCTCGTGTAGCTCACCCCTTAGTGTTTCCCCTTACAGGTACATTTCCGAGTTCCGATGCTAGACTCGGTATGCGGAGGTCTCGGATAGGCACAATTAAAAATAGACTTTAATAGTATTTTAATAATTTTTGAGTTTATAATTAAACACCTTGAGTTGTAAGTACTATTTTGAAAACGGTGGTACAAAATTTTGTGTTTTACGCACGTAAGTGTCATTGGAATTGTATTTTCTTTAAAATATCAGGAATTTATAACTGAGAATTTTATGTAACTCAAATACTGCAATGTTTTTCTGTTTGTTAAACTAAAATTTTTCTACAATCACTTCAATGATCATTGTGACCTCCGAAATTCGGCCAAAACTTTTGGGCTTGTTTTGGGGCATTGCAAGGCACACGGCCGTGTGGCCCTGTTTCGCAAATTTTTGCTCTAAGTCATAAACTAACCTGTTTAATGTATCTGTGTATTCGATCTCGGTTAGGCCACTGTAAATGTGTTGGGAATCTACTTTTAACTTATATTTGTGTGTGTATTTACAATTATCGGGTGAATGTCAAGTGTTAATATGATTTTATAAATGAGTTTGAGATGCTACTTGTTATCATATTTGCGAAAAGTGTACCAACACTATTGATTCTGAAATTGTTCATCCAAATGTATGTAATCTATTTCTGTATAATTGTCTGTAAGTTGTGTGCATTGAGCATTTGCGTGGAAATTCTGAGATTTGGTTATGAAGAGAAGGAAGTCTAATACGACAGTTTAACTGCAATAATTTATAGCGATGATACCGCAACATATACTTATGGCAGCTCAGCTATTCGAGTGGCTTAGTTCCATATTAGGGTGTGTAGGGTGGAAAAGCCTATTATAGTTCTATGTGGTGTGCAGGGTGGATGGGCTTGATATAGCTCATATGTGGTGTGTAGGGTGGTCGAAGTGGTGTCTGGATTGTTAGGGTGGGTTTTTGACTTGTTGCATTTAGTTTGCATTTGACCATATGTGTCTGATTATGAATTTGTTAAAATTACTTGCGAATATTTTTACTTATTTGATGTGTCGTACCCCTGATTATAGCTTCAAGGTGTTTCTACATTAACTGTGGTTTATGTTTGGGACAATTATTTTTGAAACCTCGCATTTTCCATTTGTTATGTTTGAGACTCACACTGAGCTCGTGTAGCTCATCCCCTAGCTTTTCCCCTTTCATGTACTTTCGCGTTCTGAAGCTGGACTTAGCATGCCGAGGGTCTCGAAGTGATACATTTTAAAACAAGCTAAAAAGTTTTATTTTAGTTCTTATTTTGTTAAGCTATTTTGGACTATAAATGTCTTATACGAGCTATTGTGTAAATTTTATTTTGGACTAAATTTTAGAAACTGAGGAATTATATTTCTGAATGTTTTTATCTTAACTTAAATTTTCTGTTTTGAATCTCAAATGGTTAAACGGTTTAGTTCAAATTTAGCAAATTGTGTTTGAAATGAGATTTTAACAATTCGTTTTGTCAAATTGCTTCTGGATCACTTCAGTGGTCAATGTAACCTCCGAGATTCAGTCTAAACTTCTAGACCGAGTTCCAGGGTGTTACATAATCTATATTTAATTAGCTAAATTTAATTTAATCAACTATAGTGGATTCCACCATCACCATCCACTTTCCCCTATTGAAAAATGGTCCAATGTCATTTAGGATTTTTGGCTAATTGCGATAGAAGTCCTTAAACCTTTTGACAAGTAAAACCCTATAGTGATTGGACTTTATACTTTACTCTCTGTACCTTAATTAACTATTAATTCAACCAAATTACTCAACCAATTTTCAATATATTTTTGTATTAGCCTCGTAAATATTATGAACTCGGTTTCTAAAAATGGAGTTTCGAAATTGCATTTTTTGATGCCACTGAATCGAGTCGTTACACACTAACAAGTGAGGGATTTAGATCTTTTAGTACAAGAGTGAGATGGCTATATCAAAGTGTGATAGGATTTAAATTCACTTGTTGCATTGTGTTAAAAGATAGTACATTTTCTCATTGAGTTAGGCTCTGCGAATGTAGGGAAACCAAATTGCATAAACTTGTTTGTGTTGTTATCTTTTTGTTCTTATTGCAGTGTCTACTTCAGTAGGTATTGCAGGTAACACTTATCTTAGCCCTATTTATTTTCTTTACAATCATTGATGGTAAGTTCCAAAACATTTCCAATCTTATTCAATTATATTAACCCTATAAAAATAAGATATTTTATCATTTCTTTCTAATAACCATTTATCTTATTATACATTAAAATTAGTTTTTTATCTCGTATGATCCATGGATTAATTATATTCATTAATATAAGTATATTAAATCATTTCATATTAAAATTTATTTATTTTTATAATTTTACTTATAATCTGATAAAAAAAGTTATTAACAAAGATGGTGGGTAATTCCAAACAATATGTTAACAAAAAAAAAATTAAAATGATGAAATCCAAATCACAACATTAGTTTCTCATCACTTGACATTTGATATAAAAGAGTTCGATGGTTGCTGCTTCCTTATTCATTTTACACTTGATATTAATGAAAATAGATAATTAAATTTTAAGCACCTTTCGATTTAATGACTTAGCAAGACCGATATCAAATCAACACAACAAATGTTTGTTGGAATATTGTAAAAATAATTATAATGTTTCAAAAGTTATAATTGAAAAGTTACAAGTGATCCAAAGGTTTCTGTCTTTTTCACTTGTAGCAATACATTTTTATTTGGCTTTTCTTGCCGCAATGATGACACTCAAGATTCTTATATCTTGATCTTGACTTGCTTCGGCTTTTATCTTTACCTTTTTCATATCCTCCTATTTTTAGTAACTAGAATCTTGAATTGTAATGAAGAACCTTGAGACTTGCTTCTCACTTCTTCATTCAACACAACTCTTAGTAATTTCCAAGATCATAACACCCTTTAAAGTAGCATTAATGATATAAACTCGAAAGGTTTCTGAAGAGTTCGGTAGAGTAACAACCAACCAAAGCCCCGTAATCTCATCATCGAATTTAATTCTCATTCTAAATAGTTGAGTCAACAAACCTTGAAACTCATTCAAGTGGTCAACTATAGAAGTCTCCTCCTTGTAACTCAATGTCATCATTCTCTTAAGCACGAACAACTTGTTATTACCGAACTTTGAAGCATACAAATTTGCAAGCTTGTTCCATAATTTGCCCGTATGTGTCTCTTAATCAAAGTGATTAAAGACATTTTCTTCAACAAATTGCCAAATAAAATTGCATAATTGATAATATTCAAATTCAAACTATTCATCAGTTTTCAACTTGAGTGTTTTAGTAGAAAAACATAAATGTGCAAAACTTTCATAAACAGAAGATCTTTCATTTTGTTCCGCCAAAGTTTATAATTTGTATCATTCAACATAATCATCTTACTAGTGCTTATTTCCATGATTACCAAACATAAGAATCAAGCTCTGATACCAGTTTTTTAGAATGAAACCAAATACGACGAAATATCATAGAAATACAACTATTATTCTTTCACCCCTAAAAATTCAATTAGACAATTATGACAATCCCAATAACACAATATATCAACAATTAGTGTAAATAAACTACAATACCATAAGCAAAAATAATAAATTGAGACACATAATTTTTACATGGAAAACCCTTTAAAGCAATGGGTAAAAGCCATAGGACTTTGAATGTCCACCAAAAATTCCATTATAATAAAATTCTTACTGCATATCATAACCAAGCCACAATAGAGAGTATACAACTCAAACAGAGCTATCAACAATTAATCTCAAGCAAACTTTAAGACAAAAGCTGAGAATTGTTGGAAAAATAGATTTTTGGAAACTTTGAGGCATATTCTTGATTAGTAAAGTCGGAGATTTGAATAATAAAATTATGGTTTTATATTCTACTCCATGAGACCTTTACAACGGTATATCATATGTTCAAAATAGTTGAGTGACGAATGAGAAATTGATGCTCAAAATAAGCCACTTATGAATTATGTTGAGGAAAATGGAAAGTTTAGTCTCACATTGGTTAGATATCAAGTGTCGAATATGTTTATAGATATGAACCAACTTGGTGGTTATTGAATAACTAAGCTAATGCTCTTTCTCGTGTGCAATGGGGTGCAAATCCAAACCCGCTGAGGTTGGGAGCACAACCGCACGACATAAGCGACATGAAATGTCCAGACCAATCGGACCTTTTTATGCCTGTGAATATTTTAGCCCAATACGTAATCTTATTTTTTCCTCAATAGAGCTTATCTATTTGGAATTAAAAGGAGTTAATGGCTCTTTTAATTTAAAAGTTAATTTAGGTTAATTGCTTATTAATTCACGGACGATATTGGCTTCATGAGTAAAAATTTCCAAGAATTCTTTCATTTGAATTATATTTAAAACCAATTAATTTGCAGGAAAAGACACACACTGAATTTTCCAAAATTTCGAGACATATTTTCCGCTGCATATTTTTCGAACCGTTTTTAATGATAGATGAAGGCCATGCTACAGTTCACTGATCACTGTAGCTGTGCTACTGTCGTGCTCATCTTGTTGTTGTATCCTGAGAGATAGTTGACCAATGTTTCTCCAGCACTAAAAGAGCAATCGAATTTGTCTTAAAGAAACTGTGAAAATAAGCCTCAACCACCAGTCCGTTTTTCCTGCCTACCAACAAGTATAATATTTTGATCCAATACTTGTTTCTTTTTTTTTCATATTATATATATGTGTATCTATATTGTTTTGGTTCGATCTTATGATTTAAATAAATATTTTGCATTACTATTTATTTTACTACCGTGATTATAATAATCTTAAACAGATTTCTTTAACACATTCTAATAAAAGACGAACAAGATACCGAGGGGAAATTTTCTTTTATTTGTAAACAAATATCAATTGTAACACCCCATACCCGTATCCTACGTCGGGATAGAATACGAGGCGTTACCTAACTTAAACTCGTGCTTACGACCAATTCTGAGTCTGCAAGACTTGGAAAAATTTAAAACTTTCTCAAGCTTATCAACACATTCTTAATATGGGCCTACGAGGCGCAAAACACACATTGGAAATCATTCGAAACCAACTTGGGTTCTTTAGTCAACTTTAGAAAAATGACACTTGACACAAGGGCACACGTCCATGTAGGAAGGGCAACACGCCCGTGTGACCAAATCGACATGGGCGTGCTATTGGCTTGTGTGACTCACACGGCTTAAGCAATACAGGGACATGCCCGTGTCCCTCACCCGTGTGGAATTAATTCTAAATTCACACCTACAGAGGTTTTCACACGGCCTAGCACACGTCTGTCTCCCTGGCCCGTGTCCTTCACACGGCTGTCCTAGCCAGTGTGCAAAAACCTGGACATTTTGTTCCTGACGTCAACAATTCTTAAGGGTCACACGGGCAAGGCACATGCCCGCGTCCTAGGCCATGCCCTTCACACGGCTGAGACACACGGCCGTGTCTCTGCCTGTGTGTTTACTATCATGCATATTGACTTGCAAACTTTACGTACAGGGAACACACGGCCGGACAACATGCCCATGGGGCCCGTGTGCCTACCCATGTGGACAAAATAAGGCTATTTACCAAGCCTCTTTGCCACCCTTACTTACATAACCTGCATAAGATCACTCTATACCAATACAAGGGCACATCATATTGTCAAATCAACCACAATAGAAAACATTTCAATTGTGCAAATTTACTCATCCATAAAAGTAACATCTACTATACAATATCAAAATGAATATTGACTACTACCCATGGCCTTATACAAAATGAAAGGATTTAACCCAAGCCACACATTTGGCTAATTTCTCAAGGACACAAAACAATAAAGTCTATGCTATATACATGCCATACTCAAAAACAAGAAGTCTAACTATACCGAGTGCTTCGGATCATAGTGTGATTGTAGCCTCCAATGTCTGTTGAAATCCTCGAGCTATTTAAGCGTCACTATAAGAAAATGGGAAAAGAGAGGGAGTCAGCATAAAGCTTAGAAAGTTGCACATAAATAAATATACGACAACAATTTTGTCATTCATCAACATGTTCATCACACGACAATGGGCATAAGCACAACTTACTCGTCACTATCCATATAAATCTCATAGCATATATCGAGCTCACATCTCATGCAAGTCAAATAAGTACCTGTACCACTCACAACACGGTTATATCTTACTCATTAGCTTAAACTGCATCTCTCACCGTTGAACCGTTCGGAACTTTATCGAATACTTGATAAGCCTCAAACATGGGGTAGGGTGCTGATGCCATATCCCAGACATGGTCTTACACTGACTATCATCTCGTAGCTGATGTATGTCCTAGACATGTCTTACAGTGGCTTACGTCTCGAGCCCGATACATGTCCCAAACATGTCTTACACTAGCACTCGTCTTGATGCCAATGCCATGTCCCAGACATGGTCTTACACAGGCTCTCATAATGTGGCTGATGCATGTCCCAGACATGTCTTACACTAGTCCACAATGACCCATATGTCATGGCATGGATATCCGATTTATTTCCTAGGTTCAAACGGGAACTCTACTATCTCTATTATCATCGTACTTTCTCAATTCCACAATCAAGTAATTCATGCTATATTAATTCAAATACAAATCAACACATTCATTAGCAATGTAGTTGTATTATTTACATACAACTTACCTCGGATTACGAAATGTGGCGACTAGTCGATTTAGTCGATCTGCTTGGCTTTCCCCCAATCTAGGTTTGGATTCAGTATTTCTTAATCTATAATAGCAAAATATATTTATTTAGTCACTAAATAAAATTTGGCAATCGAAAATTCACGTCTTTGGTAAAATGATCATTTTGCCCCTAGACCCAAAAATCGATTTTTATCGAATTTCTTCATATCTTAAGCCTAGACGAACTCCTTTTTCTCTTATAGTAGCCCCAAATTCTCACTATTTCACATACATATCATTTATTTTACAACTTATGTAAAATAGTCATTTTAGGTGTTTTTATGCTAACACCTTTTACAAAAGTTATTTATAACACACCCAAGACTCATTTCTTTCATAAAAACTCAGCAAACATTACAAATCCTTTCATGGAAAAACCCTAAACTCTTAATCATTTTGCAAAATCGTACCTTCATTTGAAAGCTCATGCTTCAAGGGTCTCAAAAGTAGTATTCAAGAAAAGCCATTAAAATCACTTACTTGTAAGAGGAATGAGTTGCTAAACTCTTAATCATTTTCCAAAATAGTACCTTCATTTGAAAGCTTATGCTTCAAGGGTCTCAAAAGTACAATAGTATTCAAGAAAAGCCATTAAAATCACTTACTTGTAAGAGGAATGAGTTGCTAAAATTTTTGAAGCTTAAAACCCCTAACAATGGCTGAAAAATCAGTGGAAATGAAGAAAGAATGAAAGAAAAAGATGATAGCTAGGCTTAGGGCATTATTATATCCTCCATTATGTCACATAATGTTGACTTTTCAACATTTTTATCTCCCATGGCCGGCCAGCTAAGATTTAAGGGTCTTTTTGCCCTTTAAAGACCTCCAAATTAAGGTTCATAATAATTTAACACCTTTAGCTATCGATTTAATACTTTTACACTTTATACGATTTAGTCCTTTTTCGAAATTAAGTAAGCAAACGTTAAAATTATTTCACCAAATTTTCTATGCACTAATATAAACTTATTATAAGTCTAAAATATTAATAAAATATTTTCTTTGAATTTGGATTGGTGGTCCTGAAACCACTATTCCAACTAGGCTCAAAATCGGGCTGTTACAATTCTCCCCCTTAGGGATTTTAGTCCCCGAAAATCTTACCAGTGAATAAGTTCAGGTATTGATCTATCATGGTTTTCTTGGGTTCCCATATGGCTTCCTTGACTTCATGTCTATGCCACGAAACTTTCAAGAGTGCTATACTCTTATTCCTCAATTGTTTGACTTCTCGAGCCAAAATCTTGACCGGCTCTTTGCCATAAGTTATGTCCGGACAAATCTCAATCTCTGTTGGTGCAATCACATGCGAAGGGTCTGATCTATATCGACGCAACATGGACACATGAAACACGTCGTGAATCTTTTCTAATTCTAATGGTAAAGCTAATCGATAGGCCACAAGCCCTACTCTCTCGGTAACCTCATAAGGTCCTATGAAACGAGGACTTAACTTGTCTCTTCTACCAAATCTAAGAACTTTTCTCCATGGGGATACTTTCAAAAACACTCGATCACCAATTTGAAATTCGATCTCTTTCCATTTCAAATCCGCGTAGAATTTCTGCCTATCAAAGGCGGCCTTCAAACAATCATGAATCACTTTAACTTTCTCTCAGTCTCTTTGACTAAATCGACCCCTTGAATCTGACTCTCTCTAAGCTCACTCCAATATAAAGGCGTTTGACACTTTTGCCCATATAAAGCCTCATAAGGCGCCATCTTCACACTTGACTGATAAGTATTGTTGTAGGCGAATTCAACCAATGGTAAGTACCTTTCCTAACTACCTTGAAACTCGAGAACACAATACCACAACATGTCTTCTAAAATCTAAATCACTCTGTCTGACTGACTGTCGGTTTGCGGGTGAAATGTCGTGCTAAAGCTCTACTTTGTTCCCAATGCTTCTTTTAACTTTTTCCAAAACCTTGAGGTAAATCTTGGATCCCTATCTGAAATAATCGACAAGGGCACCTCGTGTAGTCTCACAATCTCAAAAATGTACAAGTCGGCAATCTCTCAAGGGAGTAGTCGGTACGCACTGGTATAAAATGTGCCGACTTTGTTAGCCTATCTACAATAACCCAAACAACATCCTTTTTTTTCAGGGCTATCGACAAACCCGTCACAAAATCCATAGTAATCCGATCCCACTTCCATTTAGGGGCTGTGATTAGCTGAAGTAGACCCGAAGGCACTTGGTTTTTAGCCTTCACTTTCTGACACACAAGACACTTGGAAACAAAGTCTGAAATGTCTCTTTTCATTCCTGACCATCAGTACATTTTCTTCAGGTTGTTGTACATTTTTACACTACCCGGGTGGATAGACAAGCAACCACTATGTGCCTCTAGTAGAATCTTCTGAATAAGCTCATTGTCCTTGGATACACAAACTCTATCTCTGAACATTATACACCTCTCGGAACTAATACGAAATTTGGATTCTTTTCCTGTCTCGCACTGAGTCATCTTAGCTTGCAACTCCTTATCACCTTTTTGAGCTTCACAGATCTCTTGTAGAAATGTCAGTCTAGCTCTCAACTCTGCTAGATTCGAACCATCATTAGACACAGTCAACTGAGTATTCATGTCTCTCAAGGCAAACAACTGACTTTCTACTCAAAGCGTCAGCAACTGCATTCACCTTTCCCGGGTGATAGTCAATTATCAACTCATAGTCCTTTATTAGCTCTAACCATTGTCGTTGTCGTAGGTTCAACTCCTTCTGAGTCATCAAATATTTGAGACTTTTATGATCGGTAAATTCTTGATATTTCTCACCATATAAATGATGTCTCATGATTTTCAACGAGAACATGATGGCGGCCAACTCTAAATCATACATTGGGTAGTTTTTCTTTTGAGGCTTCAGCTATCTCGAAGTGTAAGCTATAACCTTACCTACTTGCATAAGCATGCACCTCAAACTATTCAAGGAGGCGTCGCTATATATCACAAATTCCTTTCACGACTCTGGTTGCACTAACACTGGGGCTTCGGTCAACAAGGCCTTTGATTTCTCGAAACTCTACTGGCACTTTTTTGTTCATTCGAACTTGATATCTTTTTGCAGCAGCCTTGTCATCGGAGTAGCTATTATAGAGAATCCGTTTACAAACCGTCTATAGTATCCAGCCAAACCCAAAAAGCTTCAAACTTCTGTCACATTCCTCGGCGGTTTCCATTCAACAATAGCCAAGATCTTACTTGGGTCAACTCTAATCCCATCAACCGACACGATGTGTCCTAAGAATCCAACCTCTCTAAGCCAAAATTCACTTTTACTGAATTTGGCGTATAGCTGCTTATCTCTCAAAGTTTGTAAAACCGTCCTCAGATGCTCACGTGTTCACACTCATCACACGAGTAAATCAGTATGTCATCAATAAAGACCACTACGAACTTATCCAAATACGACCAAAAAATGCGGTTCATCAAATCCATAAACACCACCGGGGAATTAGTCAAACCAAAGGGTATGACAAGGAACTCATAATGCCCGTACCTCGTCCGAAACGCAATATTCGGTACATTTGCTCCTTAACTCTTAACTGATAGTAGTCAGACCTCAAATTAATCTTAGAAAACAGAGTGGCTCTCTTCAACTGATCGAACAAATCATTGATCCTTGGCTAAGGATACTTGTTCTTCATAGTTACCTTGTTGAACTGTTTATAGTCGATACATAACCTCATCGATATGTCTTTCTTTTTCACAAAAAGTACTAGAGCACCCCACGGTGAATAACTCAGTCTCACAAAGCCCTTATCCGTTAACTCTTGCAACTGTGCCTTCAACTTTTTCAATTCTGTCGGAGCCACCCTATACGAAGTGATCGAGATAGGTGACGCACCAGGGACCAACTCGATACCAAATTCAACTTCCATAGTTGGAGGTAATCCGGGTAACTCCTCCAGAAACACATCTATAAACTCACAAACCACTAGTACTGATTCAAACTTCGACTCAGACACTCGAGTATTTAACACAAAAGTGAGATATGCCTCATATCTTTTTCTCAAATATTTCTCAGCAGTCAAAGACGATATCATTACAGACAATTTATCCGATTCATCTGGTCCAACCCTAAGAACATTCCCATCTTCACATTTCAACTCAATAACTTTCCTTCCACAGTCCACTACAACACTATGAGAGGTCAACCAATCCATCATAAGGATTACATCAAATTCATTAAACGATAATAACATCAAGTTAGCTAGAAAACAATGACCTCTAATTGTCAAAGGACAATTTCTACACACTTAGTGGACAAGTACATGTCTGCCTAAAGGTGGACACTTTTATCACAATTTCAGTGGAATCTACTAGCATGTTCATATGGGATATCAATTCCATACAAATATAAGAGTGGGTAGACCCTGGGTCAATTAAAGCAACAACAGACATATCATGGATAGAGAAGGTACCAATGATCACATCGGGAGACTCTACCTCTTCACGAGCACGAATAGAGTAAGTCCTTGCAGGCACTTTGCCCTCGGACCTCACTGCAGCATCTCTTAATGTACCTCTGCTGGTAGCCTCGCTTCCAAAGTTCTTTTGTGGTCTACCCCTCAAAGGAGCACTACTTGCTCTCACTTTTTGCTTTTTCTTTTTGTCATCTAGCTCGGGATAGTCTCGGATGAATTGATCCAGTGACCCACATTTGAAGCACCCTTTTTCTTTACTTCGGCACTCGCTGAAATGGAGCCTACCACATTACGAACATTCTGGCCTATTTAGTCGAGCACTGCCGACACTCGCGGCAGAAGTGGTTTGAGCTCTAGAGGCTGTGTTCTGCTGGTTCTTGTTTCTGTTTGAGAACTCCACTGAAGCATTCGATCGAGTAGTGAATTCTTTAGATTTCTTAGATGAGTACTGATGTGATTTCCCCATTTATCTTTTCTTTGAATCACGTGACTCAATAGCCACATTTCTCCTCTCTTTAATCAACTCTTCTGTTTTGCATGCTCTCTCAACGAGTACCACGAATTCCCTTAACTCTAAAATACCAACAAATACTCAGATTGTAATGACCTGAACTGTACGGTTATCGAAAAAGTGTATTTTCGGGTCTCCATTTCTGAAAAATAGATTTGTAAATATTTATTAAAAATATTTAGAAAGTTAAGTGAATGGTTAATTAAAGTTTAATGAAGTGAATTAGCTTAAATTAAGAGTAATTAGATAAAAATATTAAATTGAATATAGTGTGAAAGTTTAATTAAAAAATAAAGAAAATTGAAGGGACTAAATAAGTAAATAAGCCAAAGTGAATGCCAAGTGTGTAATACCAATAAAATACATGTGTAATAAATATTATAGATAAATTTGTAATAAATGTATGTATTTACTTATTATTTAAGTAAATATTATTATATTAATATTATTTTATATTGATTAAATAAATAAAATAGATAATTGAAAGACAAATGTGTGGTTATGATTTGATACAAGTGTATTAATAAAAAAATACATACATTTATAATACATGTATTTAATTATTAATAGATATTTATTATTTATAAAAGATATTTATTAATTAAGTAATTATATTGTAAGATATTTATATAATAAATAAATTTAATTATGACAAGTGTATGGAGATTATGATATACAAATGTAAAATGAATATTTGATATTAAATAGATATTTTTATAGTTATTGATGTTATTATATTATATATATAGTTAAAACATAAAATAAAAGAAAGAAAAAAAGAGATGAGAAAATGAAACAGAATATGAAACGTTAGCAGGGGAAGGAAAGAATGAAAGAAAGAAAAGAAAGAAGAAAGGGAAATTTAAGGGTTTGAAGCTTGAGGTTTAAATAGGTATGTTAATTAAGCCATTTTCTTTTAATTTTGATGTTTTAGAAGTTTTAGAACAAAGTTTTGTAGAAATTAAGTTGAGATTCTGGAAGTTCTTAGGTTTTTTAGTATAGTTCATGTTGAACAAATGATTGAATTAGGGATTAAATTGATAGAATTCTTATTTAGAATTGATTAAAGGATTAAATTGTAAAGTAATTTATAAGTTTGATGTTTGAGGGACTAAATTGGAAGAAATTTAAAATTAGAGTTTCATCATGAACATTTGGATATTTATGTTGAATATGATAGAAAATTGAATAGTAATGAAGTATGAATTGAGTGATAAAAGCAAATGTGTTAATTGGGATTAAATTGAAATTTAGGCAAAAGTTGAATAAAAATTGAAATATTTAATGAGAAATTGAATGGTAGTGTATTGATATTTAATTGTTTTAATTTCCATAGCTAACGTTGTCTCGGAAAAACCTCGGCTAAGCAAGAAAATGGCAAAGACAACGAGAGTTAGCTCAGAAATTACTGTTTATATTTCTATAATCCGAACTTAGTTATTAATTGTTATATTTTATTTAAAGTATATGACAAATGTTAAGATAAGAATTATTGTGTTTTATGATTGAAATGGATTAATTGGTATATGTTAAAATTTATTGAATTTATTTGAATAAATGTGATTGGTGTGGTATTGAATATGAATGTATGTTATATTCAAATATTTATTGATTTACGAAATGATGAAATTGATATGAAAATATATGATTATTGAGAAATTTGAACATTTGTTAATGTGAAATGAATTGATATATATATATTGAACTGAAAATATATATGATTAGCTGAAATATGTACTGAATGAAAACTAAAAGTTTACTGAATACCCTATTAACAATATCGGGCTAGTCGGGTATAATTGGCATGCCATAGGATTGGAAGTGTTCAGGGATATTTTGACTTTGTGTCGAGAAGACACTATCAGTCTCGCTTTACTGTTACTATTCCAAATTCGTTCCGAAAAGGTACTCCATACCTTACTGTTACTGTTACTATTCCGGATTTGTTCCGATAAGGTACTCTGTGTACCGCTACTGTTACTGTTATGTTACTGTTACGGTGTATTCTAGCTCCGACCAATGAAACACTGTATGCTATCCCGATGTGTGGGTTGGATCAGTGTATCCGTCTAGGTCCGAGTATGTTAATAGGGGGTAAATTACTATACTGAACAATTGAATGATACTGACAATTACTGAATAATTGACTGATACTAAATAACTAATTGTCACTGAACAATTGATCGTTACTGAATGATATTGATAAAGTGATTAATATTGAAAATACTAACTGTTACTAGAATGGATAAACACAAAATAATGATTGATAATTGAATCGTTGAATAATATTTATTGATATTGAATAGTGAACTGAAGTATGAAAAAGACACATGAGTTAAGTATCTTTGAATTGAATTAGTTACAAGGAATTTATCTATGTATTGAACAATTATATAACTGTGATTGATATATGATTTTTATGTAAATGTTATATTTTCATATTATTAAGTGTTCGGATTATAGAGATACCACTGAGTTCATACTCATCGTACAGTTTGTTTCCATGCGCAAGTTAGGTTAAGGTCAAACCGTTGAATCAGCATCTTAGGCCGATCCCGAACTCAATAAGGTAGAGCATGTTAATTGTTGATAATGGCATGTACTTAGGATGTCTTAAGTGTGTTATTTTGCATTGTGATTGTAATAGTGAAATAAGAAAATTGATAATTGATAATGATACATGATAAGTGTTTTAAGTCGAGTATTGGATTGGTTTAGTATTGGTATTTTTATTGGTTATGGTTTGAAATTTGCAGGGTTGGCTAGTAAAGTGTGAAAGATTCATTATTGAGTCCACACGGCTTGGCACATGAGTGTGTGACCAGACTATGTGAGACACACGGCTTGCACATGGGCATGTTGTTAGGCCGTGTGTCCCTTGCACCTAAAATGTTACAAAACAGATTGCGACACGGGCTGAGCACACAGGTGTGTATCTTGGCCGTGTGAAATTAATTTGTTCATAGGTAAAAGTCAGAGATCTCCACGGGTATAGGAGGCGGGCATGTCCAAGCTGTGTGAGTCACACGGTGTGGCCACACGGGCGTGTCACAAAAGCCACACAGGTCTGTGGTACTGTTCATAAAGAGGGAAATTTTAAAAATTTTATGAAAAATTTTATAAGCTTCCGATTGAATCCCGGTTTGGTTTTAACATACATTTTAAGTCTCGAGGGCCCATTGAAGGAACATTAAGATATATTTTATGAAATGAATTATATTTCTTTCTATATTAATTGTAATCAAACTGTATTGACCGGTAATACTCCGTAATCCTGTTCCGACTAAGGGATATGGTTAAGGGGTGTTACACGGATATCATCATTAAGACCATCCTCAAACCTCTTACACATGGAGGCTTCTGAGAACACGCACTCCTGCCCATACTTGTTGAGTCACACAAACTCACGTTCATATTCTGTCACTGTCTTACTGCCTTGCTTCAACTCTAAAAATTTCTTCCTTTTCTGGTCTATGAATCTCTGGCTAATGTACTTCTTTTGAAACTCTTCCTGGAATAATTCCTAAGTTACTCTTTCTCTCGGTACAATAGACACGAGAGTATTCCACTATTAGTAGGCAGAGTCTTGTAGGAGTGAAACCGCACACTTCACGCACTCTTCAGGCATGCATGACAATTCATCAAATACTCTGATTACATTCTCCAACCAAAACTCTGCTCTCTCTGGGTCGTCATCTAATTTGGCCCTAAATTCCTCGGCCCCTTGCTTCCGAATCTTGTCTACCGAAGGCTTCTCCATCCTAAACAAGTCTGCTCCTTGCGGAGCTACAGGGGCATACTGAGGAATCGGAGGAGGTGGGGGAGGTGGAGTGTTCGGATTCGCATGAACAAACTCCATGTACCAAGTACTGATCATTCAGAGATAGGCTTCATTAGCCCCTCCGCCTTGGCCCATAGTGACTGACTCACTCTCAATTGGCACGGTCCCTTTAGTAGGAGCTGGTCCGTTACTCTCCATGTTGTCCACTGTAGCTCTATCAGAATCCATTTACTATATAAAGATACAATTTATAATCGTCAGGAGTCGGCACACTATCAATATACAGTTATGGAATGTATAGCTAGACTAGTACTCATGCTAGGTTAGTCCTAGAATCGACTAAACTATAGCTCTGATACCACAAAATGTAACACCCCATACCTGTATCCTACGCCGAGATGGAATACGAGGTGTTACCTAACTTAAACTCATGCTTACGACCAATTCCGAGTCTCCAAGACTTGGACAAATTTTAAACTTTCTCAAGATTATCAACACATCCTTAATATAGGCCTACGAGGCCCAAAACACACATCGGAAATCATTCGGAACCAACTCAGGTTCTTTAGTCAACTTTAGAAAAATGACACTTGACATAGAGGCACACGCCCGTGTGAGAAGGGCAACACGCCCGTTTGACCAAATTGACATGGCCGTGCTGTTGGCTCATGTGACTCACACGGCCTAAGCAATACAAGGACACGCCCGTGTCCCTCACCCATGTGGAATTAATTCTAAATTCACACCTACAGAGGTTTTCACACGGCCTGGCACACTTCTTTGTCCTTGGTCTGTGTCCTTCACACGGCCATGACACACCTGTGTCCTAGCCCATGTGTAAAAACCTGGACATTCTGGTTCTGACGTCAGCAATTTTTAAAGGTCACACGGCCGTATGCTAGGCCGTGCCCTTCACATGGTTGAAAGAGACGGTCGTGTCTCTACCCTTGTGTTTACTATCATGCATACTGGCTTGCAAACTTTACGTGCAAGGAACACACAGCCGGACAACACGCCCATGGGGCTGGCCATGTGTCACACACAGCCTAGACACATGCCCATGTGCCTACCGTGTGGACAAAATAAGGCTATTTACCAAGCCTCTTTGCCACCCTTACTTACATAACCTGCATAAGATCACTCTATACCAATACAAGGGCACATCATATGGTCAAATCAACCACAATAGACAATATTTCAATTGTGCAAATTTACTCATCCATAAAAGTAACATCTACTATATAATATCAAAATGAATATTGACCATTACCTATGGCCTTATACAAAATGAAAGGATTTAACCCAAGCCATACATTTGGCTAATTTCTCAAGGACATAAAACAATAAAGTCTATGCCATATACATACCATACTCAAAAATAAGAAGTCGAACTATACCAAGTGCTTTAGATGATAGTGTGATCGTAGTCTCTGATGTTCGTTGAAATCCTCGAGCTATTTAAGCGTCACTATAAGAAAATGGGAAAAGAGAGGGAGTAAGCATAAAGCTTAATAAGTTGCACATAAATAAATATATGACAACAATTTTACCATTCATCAACATGCTCATCACACAAAAATGGGCATAAGCACAACTTACTCGTCACTATCCATATAAATCTCATAGCATATATCGAGCTCATATCTCATGCAAGTCAAATAAGTACCTGTACCACTCACAACACAGTTATATCTTACTCGTTAGCTTAAACTGCATTTCTCACTGTTCAACCGTTCAGAACTTTACCAGATATTTGATAAGCCTCAAACATGGGGTAGGGTGCTGATGTCATATCCCAGACATGGTCTTACATTGACTATCATCTCATAGCTAATGCATATCCCAGACATGTCTTACATTGGCTTACATCTCGAGGCCGATGCATGTCCCGGACATGTCTTACACTAGCACTCGTCTAGATGCCAATGCCATGTCCCAGACATGGTCTTACACAGGCTCTCATAATGTGGCCGATGCATGTCCCAAACAATAACCCATATGTCATGGCATAGATATCCGATTTATTTCTTAGGTTCAAACGGGAACTCCACTATCTCTATTATCATCATACTTTCTCAATTCCATAATCAAGCAATTCATGTTATATTAATTCAAATACAAATCAACACATTCATTAGCAATGTAGTTGTATTATTTACATACAACTTACCTCGGATTACAAAATGTGGCGACTAGTCGATTTAGTCGATTTGCTTGGCTTTCCCCCGATCTAGGTTTGGATTCGATATTTCTTGATCTATAATAGCAAAATGTATTTATTTAGTCACTAAATAAAATTTGGCAATCGAAAATTCAAATCTTTGGTAAAATGACCATTTTACCCCCAAACCCGTGAATCAATTTTTATCGAATTTCTTCATATCTTAAGCCTAGCCGAACTCCTTTTTCCCTTATAGTAACCCAAAATTCACACTATTTCACATACATATCATCTATTTTACAACTTATGGAAAATAGTCCTTTTAGGTGTTTTCACACATAACAAAATGACCAAGTCCCCTATACATGCCATAACTCAAAATCTTAAAATCATTGGTACCAAAATAATTATTGATAGTGTGAGTGGATCTCCAACAATCTCCGAATTCTCGGGCTAGCTTGGTGACAATATAAGACAAGGGAAAGGAAAAGGGAGTAAGCTTTATAGCTTAGTAAGTTCATATGCAAATAATAAACATCATAAGCACACATCTAACGTACAATTAGCATGATAAAAATTAACATGAATGATATCAAAATCTTTATTCTTAACTTTCTCAATCATAACCTTACCAAGAGTTCATCACTTATCGAGCTCATTACGTATGAGTTTTATGTACATACCTGTACCAACTCGTAACATAACATAGTCTTTCACAACTTTGACATTCCCTTTGAACACTCGGAATATTAATAGATACTTAGAAATCTTGCACATAAGTGTCATACATGTAGCCAAAGCTACCTAACATCTCATAATACATATAAGCTCATTTTCGAGCTACTTAGGGGCTTTCTCACACAAGCTGCCAATTAGGACGTAGCTATACACTGCTGCTCACACAAGCTGTCAAGTATCCGCAACTCATGCTGGACTATCCAGGCACTGCTAGGACATACAAGACCAGCACCTGGATCACATAAACACATAGGTTCCTAGTGACATGTCACTCGTATCCTATTCTATTCCTAAGGCTTAACTGAGAATTCTCGCTTGTCGAAACTTTGTTGAATACGTCCAAAGGGTCAATCACAATTCATACAATATTAAAGCATTTAAAACATATATATAACAATGCATTAGTTACATACGAACTTACCCTATAACGCCCGAAACTCAGACCAGACGTTATGGCCAGATCCGACATGTCATATTGAAGTTTTTAAGAAAACCCATGCCTCTTTCAACGTCCTTCTTAGTGTTTTAAAAGATAGTCTTTGCTAAGTTAATAAAGTGAATGGAAGCTGTGCACCAGGTAGGTATCCAAAACAGAGGAGGTGAGCCTAGAAGGCTGCTTAAGTACCAAGCTCTTGATTGGATCCAATCCTAGGCATGCCCACAACCATTGCCACACTTTGGTGCTAGGTTAGGTTTTGAGAAAAACGAGTTGGAATTCATTTAAGTAGATATTTTTGATAAACCGATTAATTGTATCGTTACGTTATTTTGAAAACAATTATCATTTTGGAAACGCGCCCTAGGTCTAACTCATATTATTATCAAAAAAATATAGGGTATAAGATAAAACAATCCCAGAAAAATAATTAAAATGGCCTTATTACAACCCAAAACCAAATAAAAATATTAATAAGATAAAACTTATAAAGAAATAAATCGGCTACTTATTGCAATTAAAAGAAACAGAAACAATAGTGTGGCCATCTCCGAGTCCTCGCAGCTCCAAACCATCTAAGCTTAGGGATTACCTGCACAGTTAGAAACAGGGTGAGTTTACGAAAACTCAGTGTGTAATCACAATAACAAACAAACAGTAAATAACACGGTATCAGTACAATCTGGGCCAAAGCCCTATTTAGTCTTGACATATACTAGGCCGAAGCCTTTCCGTAAATCATATCACTGGGTCGAAGCCTTTTCATAAATCATATCACTGGGCTGAAGCCTTTTCATAAATCATATCACTGGGCTGAAGCCTTTTCATAAATCGTATCACTAGGCCGAAGCCTTTTCTGTAAACGGTATGGCCCTTAGGCCCATTTTAATATCACATGTAATGTCAATGGATGTATGCAAGCCCATTTCAATATCACACGTAATGTCAATGAATGTATGCAAGCCCATTTGGGGAGACTACTCGACCCATCATCCGCTACTCTCCACTCGTACCAACCAAGCTCTCTATGTGGGGAATAGCTCAACCCACCCAACCAAACTCTCCACTGGCAGCATAGTTGCTTTATCATATAACTGGAGGCCTAGCCTCTTTTAATAACTGGGGCAAATTCTGATAAACTGGGGCAAAGCCCTTTTCGGTAAACTGGGGTAGAGCCCTTTTAGCACTTCCTCCATCAATATAACCCATATCCCATGCAATATGTCATGTATGCAGAATTTCATGCCCATATTTGAATCAAACAATCACAATCAAGTCATTCATATCACCAATATATATTCACAATCAAATCCGTCAATCACACAGTCCAAGTCAGTCACTTGCCCACAAGGGCAAAACAGTCATTTTTCATATTATAATGGTATTTTTGTAATTTTACCAAAAATCAGAGTTTTCCATGTTCATTACAATTGCCAATATTTCTGAGTGTTTAAACAATGATCTTTAACCCACTTATCAAATTCGAGCTTTTGGGCCCAAAACCCCTAATGGGCCCTACGAATGCTGATTTAGCCCACTAAGCCTGCTTAACCCAAATTTTACAACAATACTAACCGTGTTAACATGCAACTTTTCCAAATTCCATTTTCTATCAATTTTACCCAAATGGGCCCAAAAGCCTATTTGGCCCAATTCCTACCCATTGAGGCCCAACTTACCATCGTGCACAAAATTGATTTCTTACCCGCTCCATCGATCCAAACACTGATCTTATCGTATTTATCGCATCTATACCCACACGCAACATTACAAGTCCCGAAATGGCAGTATTTTAGCATTTCGGCTTCTCAGCAGATATTAATCTAAGCTACTACGAGGGTTAGTACACACTTGTTATGGGTTGAAGTTGAAACACTTCCATAATCAATCACCTAGGATAACCACCACCTGTCACTCAAACTTAACTAATCCAATATCAATATATGTAAATCCTAAGCACATCAGTCATACGGAACATAAGGGCATATTCGTCATTTTACCATACAAGGGTATTACCTCTTTTTACCTATTAGGGGTATTTTAGTTATTTCATCCTACAAGGGTGTTTTGGTAAATCTACAAACCAAGGGTATTTCAGTAATTTTGTAAACCAATGGTATTTCTATAATTTTTAGAAAGTTAAGGGTATTTCTATAATTTTGTAAATTAGGGGTATTTTAGTAATTTTATAAATTGAGGGTATTTCGGTAATTTCACAAACTAGTGGTATTTCGGTAATTTTATAAACTATGGGTCTTTTGGTAATTTTACAAACTAGGGGTATTTTGGTAATTCTATCCTACAGGGGTATTTCAGTAATTTCACAATCGAGGGTAAAACGGTAATTCTGTAAATCGAGGGTGAAACGGTAATTCTGTAAATCGAGGGTAAAATGGTAATTCTACAAATTGAGGGCATTTCAGTAATTTGGTAAACTAAAGTATTCTAAACAGGGATAATAATACGAATGGGCCTAAAGCCTATTCTCGGCCTAAATGGGCCCACACGCTCGTGTTGCCCTTTTAGCCTAAATCTAGCCACAAATATGAGATTCACCTAGCCTAGTCGAATATTTACTACACAATCAAACAACTTATCCAATTGGGCCCGTAGGCCCATTTGGCCCACATGACCCCATTTGGCCCACATGACCCCTTTCGGCCCATCGTGGCCCAAAGTAGCCATCCTACAGCTATAGTAGCGAGAAAATACACACCTGATAGGAGACTGGAGTTCATCCACGCTCCGAGCACTCTTAGTCGACGCCCAACCCAAACGAGCATGCCATACAACAAAAGGGATCAGCCAAGAAAAGGTACCTTTACTCTCCTCATGGTTCCCTCTATTTAAAGCTAGCTTCGCAACCACTCTTATGTTAGCTTCCCGATGTGGGATCCCTCCAACATCAGAGTTTAAATTCAACACCAACTCTTGCCGCCCCCTATTAGCAAAATAAATGCTCCTTGCTTGCCATGGGATTTGAACCCATGCCTCCCCTCAGATGCTCCACACGCTACTTACCACTAAGCCACAAGGCTTTTTGCGTCATATTTTATCCCCAATTAATTATAAGGTCTAAAGGCCAAAGTCAAGGTTCCCTTAAAAAAACAAAAATAAATTGCAAGAGCCAAGGCTTGAACCCAGGCTCCCATACAACCTTAATGACGCCACAACCACTAGACTACAAGCTTTCTTGTGTCATTTATTTAACACAATAATTTAAAAACCCTCATCCAAGCATCCAGGTTTTTTTCACTTAATACCAAAATTTTTGCTAAAGCCCAAGTTTGAACCCAAGATTTCTCTAACACTTCTCAGGGCCATTAACCAGCAAAGCAGACATTTAATTGTGTTATTTCATTGTACAATTAAAAACCTATATACAACCTCTATACGGACTCACACTCAAGGCCCAATACTTCTAGGCCCAAATTCGGGGTGTTACATACCCCAGTACAAAAATAGTAAATTTTGACCTAATCGTCAAACACTTTGTTTTCCCCCCGATCTAGGTCCGAATCTCATTTATCTTGATCTATAATAAAAAATTAAACTTATTTAACACACACATTGTTCAGCTCAGTCCAAAAATCATATTATGGCAAAATTACATTTTCCCCTAATGTTTCACATTTTTACAATTTAGTCCCTAGGCTTGTAAATTGAAATGTATTCAATTTCTTCAAAATCCAAGCCCAACCGAACCATTTCCATACTTATATCAACCCAAATTTTCCACTTAATCACACTTTTACTACTTATTTTTATAACTTTTACAAATAGGTCATTTTTGACATTTTTACCAAAAATCACTTAGTAAAAGTTGTTTTTCTAACATCAAACATGCATTTTCTACCATTAGCCATCAAAATACACACATCTCTAACATGGGTCAAACCCTAGACCTTAATCATACCTCAAATTAGTGCTAGAAATAGGTAGATCGAGTGACGACTTTAAAAAAATGTAAAGAGCACTAAAAAGGGACTAGAACAGACTTAAAATCGAGCTTGGAAGCTTGACAAACCCTAGCTATGTCTTCCTCATGTAAATTTTCTATGTCTTCAAAAATTGGCTTTTAATTTGCTTATTAATTCATTTAATTACCAAATGACCAAAATGCCATTTTCTTAAAACACTAGAATTTATGTTACTTCATGTCTATTTGTGTCCACTAACTTAACAAATGGTATAATTACCATATAAGGACTTCCAATTTAAAATTTCATAGCAATTAGACATCTCTAACTCCTAGAACTCAAGTTTTGCACTTTTTGCAATTTAGTTCTTTTTACTAAATTGAGTGCTCAAACGTCAAAATTTTTGAACAAAATTTTCACAGAATCATTCCATAAAAATGTAGACCATAAAAATATAAGAAAAATAATTTTTTCTGCGTCGAATTTGAGGTCCCGAAACCACTGGTCTAATTAGGCCCAAAATTGGGCTGTTATAAAATTCATTCAATTTTTGTTGTTAACAATAATCGCTTAAGAGTAACAATTCTGTTACCAAAAATTGGTTATTGATTTTGTTTCAGAATTTTAATTCTGTCGATTAACAGAATCAAAAGGTGGTGTAAACTAAATTTTAAATTTGTTTGTTTATTATTATTACTAATTCTGGTTATGTTTCTAAAATCTTAACAAAAAAATGGAAACTTCCACCAATTTACAATTTGGTGCGTTGGTTCAAACTTAGGCTTCGAATCAAAACTCAGTGTTGCTGGTGGCTATAAACCACAACGAGAAGCCTACGAAATTCTCTAGATAGAATTTCAAGACATGGCAACATAAGATGCTGTTCTATTTGACCATGCTGAACTTGGCCAAATTTTTTAAGGATGACCTTCCTACTATTAAAGAGGGTGAGGTGGATGATGTTACCGCCTTCACTACTGTTGAAGCTTAGAAGCATTATGATTTCCTATGCCAAAATTACATCCTAAATGGATTTTCAGATGCATTGTATGAAGTATACAGTGTCAAGAAGATGGCTAAGGAATTATGAACATCATTGGACCATAAATACAAAAATGAAGATGATAGGGCTAAAAAGTTTTTAGTTACTAAATTTTTGAATTTTGTAATGGTTGATTCTAAACTAGTTACGAATCAAGTGTAGGAACTTCAACTAATCATTTATGGAATTCTTACTGAAGTGATGGTCAAAAGTGAATCTTTCTAGGTGGCTACCATTATTGAGAAGTTACCCCCTTCTTGAAATGACTTCAAGAACTACCTAAAACACAAAAGAAAGGAAATGTCAGTAGAAGACCTGATTTTCAAACTTCAGATTAAAGAAGACAATAGAGGTATTGGCAAAAACCTCAACAAAACAGTAAATGTCAATGGTGCTAAGGCAAACATGGTAAAAGTTAAGAAGAACTTCAAGAAGGGAAAACAGCCTCAAAATGTGTCTAAATTGAGACCAAAAGGTGGCGTTTCCAAGAAGAAAATATTTCAAGGGAAATGCTTTAATTGCAACAAGATGGGGCATAAGTCATTTAACTGTAGGCTGCCAAAAAAAGTCAAAGCTAACGAGGCCAATGCTGTGGAAGAAATTTCTAATGAAATGTTTGATATGGACTTATGTGTCGTAATTTTTAAAGTCAACATGGTTAACTCAAATCCAATAGAATGGTGGCTTAATACTAGTGCCACATAACATATCTGCTGTGACAAAGATTGCTTTTCTGAGTTGGTGCCTTGTGACAAAAGGGAAAAGCTCTATATCGACAATGTTGCGACTTCCAAAATCAAGGAGAAGGGTATTATGGTCTTGAAGATGACTTCTGGAAAAGAAATCAAGCTTAAAAATGTGTTGTATGTGCCTGACATACGCAAGAACCTTGTTTCTGGGACACTACTAAGTGTACACGACTTTAGGATGGTGTTTGAACCCTAGAAGCTAATTTTGTCTAAAGGGGGAATGTTTGTCGGAAGGGGATATGTATTAAATGATATGAGAAAACTTAATGCAAACTATATAAAAGAAAAGACAATGAATAAGAATCTCACTTCTTCTTCTACTTATATGCTTGAGTCATTTAATTTATAGCATGGTAAGCTTGGACATGTTAATTATGATACTTTACATAGATTAATTAATTTAGAGCACATTCCTTCATTTCACATTAATTATAATCACAAATGTGAAACTTGTGTTGAGGCAAAATTAACAAGATCTTCATTTCAAACTATTGAAATAAGTACAGAACCACTTGATCTAATACATAACAATGTTTGTAACTTAAATTTTGTTCAAACTAAATGAGGGAATAAATATTTTATTACCTTTATTGATGATAACATAAAATTTTGCTACGTATATTTGCTTAAGATCAAAGACGAAACTAAAGAGAAATTTATTCTCTATAAACAGGAAGTTGAAACCAAACATAATAAAAATATTAAGATGGTGAGAAGTGATTGTGGTGGTGAATATGTTGAACCATTTGGTGAATACTATACAGAACATAGTATAATTCATGAAGTGACACCACCATACTCTTCTTAATCAAATGGAGTAGCCGAGCAGAAAAATCGAACTCTAAAAGAAATGATGAATGCATTGCTAGAAAGCTCTAAGTTATCGTAGAACATGTGGGAGGAAGCTATTCTATCAGCTAATTACTTTTTAAATAAGGTTCCCCGTAAAAAAAAGGATAAAACACCATATGAGTTATGGAAAGGTAGAAAACCTTCCCATAACTACTTGAAAGTGTGGGGGTGTCTTACTAAAGTAATGGCTATGTTACCAAAGCAAATGAAAATAGGTTCTGAAATGATGGATTGTATTTCCATTGCCTATTCATATCATAGCAATGCATATTGGTTTCTTGTGTATGAATCAAGGAATCCTGACATTCACAAGAATACTATATTGAATCAAAGAATGCATCATTCTTTGAAAATATCTTCCCTTGTAAAGCTAGGGAAGTTGATCCAAGTTGAACGAAACGAACATCAGTAACTATAAATGAAAATAGTCAAGACGTTCAACAAGATGTTGAAACTAAGATAGGGCCAAGAAATAGTAAATGAGCAAGGGTGGAAAAATCTTTTGGATCGAATTTTCTAACCTTTATGCTAAAAGTCGAGCCTCAAACGTATAATGATGTTATACGATAATCATAAAGCACTTTATGGAAAGATGCTATTAAAAGTGAAACTGACTCCACCATGTAAAATCATATGTGGGAATTAGTGGATCTTCCTTCGAGAATTAAACCATTAAATTCTAAGTGGATTTTCAAACAGAAAATGAAAGCAGATGATACAATTGATAAGTACAATGCCAGATTGGTTATAAAAGGTTATAGACAAAAGGAATGCCTCGACTACTTTGATACTTTTTCTCTAGTATCCAGGATAACTTTTATAAGGATGATACTTGCAATTGTTGCATTGCCAAATCTAGAGTTACATCAAATGGATATTAAAACAACTTTCCTAAATGGAATCTTGATGAAGAGATTTACATTAAACAACCTGAGGGTCATATAGTTACAAGATAAGAAAAGAAAGTTTGTAAATTGGTGAAGTCTTTGTATAAACTTAAGCAAGTACCAAAGCAATGGCTTGAAAAGTTCGATAATTTCATGATGACAAATGGCTTTAACATTAATGAGTGTGACAAATGTGTGTATGTCAAAACTGTCGACATTAGATATATAATCCTATGCTTATGTGTTGATGACATGCTCATTGTTGGAAGTAACAATGCAATGGTAAAACGTACCAAAGAAATGTATGTCAAAACTAGCTGATGTGATTTTGGGCATCCAATTCAAGAGGTCATCTAAAAGTCTCATATTGACTCAGTCACACTATGTGGACAAGATTTTTAGGAAATTTAGCAAGGATGATTCAGGTATAGCTAAAACTCCAATAGATACGAGCCAACATCTGTCCAAAAACAAAGGTAAAAGTGTTGACCAAGTGGAATATGCAAGGGTCATAGGCAGTCTAATTTACCTTATGAGCTGTACTAGATCAGATATTGCTTTCGCTGTAAGTAATTTAAGCAGTCCAGAGATCCTTCTGTATTAGAAGGACTCTTCGATGCCAGTTGGATATCTGATATTCAAGATACAGAAGGCACAAGTGGATATGTTTTTGGATTAGAAGGAGGATTTGTGTCATGGAAATCCTCAAGACAAACGATTACAACCAGATCCACAATGGAATCTAAAATTGTAGCTCTAAACAAACCTAGAGAAGAGGTTGAATGGCTTCGAAACTTCTTGGAGGATATTCCTTGTGACAGCCCTAATTTGACCTTAGTCGGAAAGTGGTTTCGGGACCACAAAACCGAGTCGTAAAAAAATATTAACCGTTAAATTTTGTGCTTATTGTATGTAAAAAGGCATGTGTGAAAGTTTCATGCTTTAATTTTATCATTTGTATGCGAAATTTATTAAATAGGACTCATGTGAAATAAATGTGAAAGATGATAGGTTAATTTCAAAGTGGTTTAATAATGCATGTTAGAAAAAGGATGGGTTTGCATGTCAAATATCCATTTTTGACAAGTAGTGGCCGGCCATGATGAAGTGATATATAAAATATGTATTAATTATTAGTTAATGGCTTTATATTTTATAATATAGATGAATAAAATGAAAATAATAATAGAAAGAATGGTGAAGAAAACAAAGTCTCAACTTTGTTCTTCTTAGCCGAACCAAAAGGGAGAAAAAGGGGAGCAAACATTCGGCCATTTGAAACCTAAGGAAGGTTAGTAAATCAAGTCAGATTTTTGAAATTTTAGTTTGTTTTAGGTTACTCATCATGCTACTTACTTAGCCCATGCCAAAACTTTGAATTTGGATGGTTGAATTGAACATTCAGTTATGGTAGATAAGGAAGGAATTTGATTTTTATCTTTAAGTTTTGATGAAGAAATTGTTGATGAAAGAAGTTGATCTTGTTAAAAACTATAATTTCTAATACTCATATGTGTAATAGCCGAACATAGACTTTGCTTAATGTCTTGAACAAATGCCAATTAGGGGTTTTGAAATGGATAAATTAGGTGCTTGATTTCCTAAAGGTTCGGCATGGTACATGATATTTTTGGTTAGTATGATTTTGAATAATTTGGGTAATGTTATGTATAAGTAAAATTATTAGGTACGGTTTTGGCGGAATATATGTACAATTGATCTATTTTGCTAATAATATCTAGGGTGATAAATGATAAAATTCTTAATGACTTGTGTGAAATGACATTCGGCCAAAGACTATATGTGCTTGCTAATTCGGTTTAGGTGAAGAAAATATGACCGAGGGATGTGATTAGGTTGTGACTTATTATTGATCTTACTTTGGGGCCGTAAGGTTATTTTATAATGTGTCATAACATTTACTTAGTTGGTCGAGTTGATGAGAAAAGAATTTGGATATTTCTATATGATATCTTAAGCATATTGTCCATTTTGTAAAGTTGACTAATGGTTCATGTACGAATGCTTGTTTAGCCATATGTTATGTTTTGTTTTGACGTAGTATTAAATATATATATGATCATGTTATTTAAGAAAATCGATAATGCAAGGTGATAATCTAGTAACATGTTCGGTTGTAATGAGTGGAGCATAGGCATGATGTTAAAATAATAGTGAATAAGGTTATTTGTACTTTAATTGTACAATACACGTATTAAATTGAATTGCTCAATTGAAAAATAATTAAATAAATTATTTTTGAATTTAAGCTCAAGAGCTAAGGGGATCGAAATCAGATAAAGGAAAGGAGAAAGCAATCGAGTAGCCTATCCGTAACTGTTCAAATATACTCGAGGTAAGTCTTTGAGTAATGGAACTTAGCTTATGATTTGATTAAACAATGTTATATATTTATATATATAGCATAATAAATAAATTGTGACTTAATGGTTTCTCTTGATTTACATATTGAAATAAATAGGTAGTGCATCGGCTTGTAGTCGAATGGTTATAGAAAATTCTGTAGAGTAGCGAAACAGAATCGTGTTATTTGTATGAGCTATTGAGCCGAAAATGGAATGATGGATAATCATGTTCTGTTTGTGATCTAATAATGTAAATGAATTGTTAAAGATTTATAATATATTTTGTGCATGACAATTGAGGATTATATCCGGGTTAAGTCCCGAAGGTATTCGTGCTGGTTGTTATATCCGGGTTAAGTCCCAAAGGCATTCGTACTGGTTGTTATATCCGGGTTAAGTCCCGAAGGCATTCGTGCTGGTTGTTATATCCGGGTTAAGTCCCGAAGGCATTTGTGCTGGTTCTTATATCCGGGCTAAATCCCGAAGGCAATTGGGTTGGAAATGTGCGATCTTGTCGTAATAATTTCTATTGATGTGCTTACAACCCTAAGATGATCAGGTATGCACCGTATATACATTGAAATTAAGTTAAGATTGACTATGAGCATGTAAGTGTATGGGTTGAAGTGTGAAGTAACATAAGTATGTGATTTTGCGTATCTGCATTTATTTAGCCTTGTAATCGAATTAGATGTATTCGACCTAATTATGAGGTTAGTTGGTAAAAAGAGATTATCTACATGATACGAATTCGTGTTTAAGGAAAAATTTAAGATGACATGTATGAACAATAGTGGTATATTTAATCATGACTACATTTAGTCGAAATGCTTACTCTTTTTGCCTTAATTCCCTGTTTTATAGATTTTGTTCATGAGCTATCGGACTCGGGAGATCCAAAGTCGAAGTCGTCCACGCTATCTAAACCTTTCGGTACTCTTGTAAATGAACCTTGATAATGGCATGTATAGGATTGACTTTTGATGTTAATTACGTATCTTTTTGGCGATGTATATATATATAGCCATGCGAAAATGGCTTGTTAAGTTATTATATGTTCTCCACATAATTAATGTGTATGTGTGGATGATAATCGATTAATGTTTTAAACTTTTTGATGTGAATTAAACTTAGGAATGAATTAATGTACTATTTAAATTGAGAAGATTGCTTTGCCTATTGTATAAACGCAATTCGAATTCAAAGGTATGCTATCGAAAATTACCTGAATATTGTCAAATGAATTTTCGGCTTGTTTGGTAATATTCCTTACCCCTCCAGCGACGGATACGGGTTAGGGGTGTTACATTTTATTGGTATCAGAGCTACGGTTTAGTTGATTCTAGGACTACTGTAACACGTTTGGTTCTAGCTATACATGCCATTATGTGTTAATACGATAGTGTGGTGATTTCTGACAATTAAAAATGTTTTATTTTGTATAGTAATGGATCTCGATCGAGTGATAGCTGATCATGTTGAGAGTGTAGCGCTTGCTCCTGCACACGAGACCGCGCCGATAGACTCTCAACCTATAGCGAGCAATCAAAATGATGAGGCTAGACAAGCCTTTTATAACGTGATGAATGATTGGTTTAACCAATACATTCGAACTAATGTGGCTGCTCCACAACCCCCATTTCCAACAAATACACCCCCTGCACCCACGATACCTCTTGTAATTAATCAGATGAGGTTGAACAAGCCTCCGGTTGACAGAATTCGAAAGCACGAGGCTACTGAATTTAAAGCTACAGACTGTGATGATGTTGAGCAAGCTGAATTTTGGTTGGACAATACTATTCGAGTACTTGATGAACTATCTTGCACACCCGATGAATGCCTAAAGTGTGCTATATCTTTGCTACGTGATTTCGCCTATTATTGGTGGAATAAATTGGTTTATGTTGTACCCAGAGAGCGGGTGACGTGGGAGTTCTTCCAAACTGAATTTCAAAAAAAATATATTAGTCAGAGGTTCATCGATCAGAAACGGAAAGAATTTCTTGAACTTAAACAAGGTTCCATGTCAATTACTGAATATGAATAGAAGTTCGTCTGACTTAATAGATATGCTCGAGAATGTGTATCGTCTAAGGCTATTATGTGTAAATGCTTTGAAGACGGGTTAAATGAAGATATTAAAATGTTTGTTGGTATTCTTGAAATCAGAGAGTTCATGGTACTAGTTGAGGGAGCTTGCAAAGCCGAGGAGCTTAGTAATGAAAAAAGGAAAGCTGATGTTAGAACTAGAGAGTTTCATAAAAGATCTTCGGGAAAGCCTTTTCAGCAATCATCGAAAAAATTTCGAGATGATTTTGGTCGATCTAAGAACATTACAGGTTTTTCCAGAAGAGACTGTGATCGACCTCTTATGAGTACACGAGTCACCTCAGTTGCCAGTGTTGGAAATGATCGAAGAGATAGGACCGAGTGTAGATTTTGTGGAAAATGGCATTCGGGGAGTTGTAGATTTCATGATCATTCTTGTTATAGATGCGGATCACTCGATCATTTCATCAAAGACTGCCCAAAGTTGTCAAAACAAAATGTGAATCAGAGTGGGAAACCGGGTACTGCTATAGCTCGAGGTAGACCATTGAGGAATGTGGGGAATGCTAGTAGCGGTCAGAGAGGGTCTAGAGATGCTACGACCAGATCTGAGGCTCGTACTCCTACTAGAGCTTATGTTATACGTGCACGCGAGGATGCTTCTTCGCCTGATGTTATTACCGGTACTTTCACTCTCTTTGATACTGATGTGATTGCTTTGATTGACCCTGGTTCTACTCATTCTTATATATGTGAGACTTTTGCATCCAGTAAGACTTTACCTATTGAGTCTACTGAATTCGTTATTAAGGTGTCAAATCCCTTGGGTCAATATGTGCTTGTCGATAAGCTGTGTAAGAAATGCCCCTTAATAATCCGAGGTTCCTGTTTTTCGGCTGATCTGATGCTTTTACCGTTTGATGAATTTGATGTTATCCTCGGTATGGATTGGTTGACCGTACATGATGCAGTGGTGAATTGCAAAAGTAAGACCATTGATTTGAGATGTACAAATAAGGAGGTAATCCGAGTTGAGTCTACTGATTTGAACGGATTGTTAGCAATAATAATATCCTCGATGTCGGCTCAAAAATATGTAACAAATGGGTGTGAAGCATATTTTGCGTACGTACTTGATAGTAAGGAATTAGAAAAGAAGCTTGAATTAGTGCCAGTGGTTTGTGAATATCCAGATGTTTTTCCCGAAGAATTACCGGGGTTGCCACCTGTTCGGGAAATAGAGTTTGTCATTGAACTTGTATCTGGGACTACACCAATTTCAATAGCTCCGTATCGTATGGCACCAACCGAATTAAAGGAATTGAAAGCTCAGTTGCAAGAGTTGACGGATAGAGGTTTCGCCCGACTAAGTTTTTCACCATTGGGTGCACCAGTATTGTTTGTGAAAAAGAAAGACGGAACCATGAGAATATGCATCGACTATCGTCAATTGAATAAAGTGACCATAAAGAATAAATATCCGTTACCACGTATTAATTATTTGTTTGATTAGCTGAAGGGAGCCTCAGTGTTTTTAAAGATAGATTTGAGATCGGGTTATTATCAGTTGCGAGTTCGAGACTCAAATGTGCCCAAAACTGCTTTTAGAACGAGATACAGTCATTACGAGTTCTTAGTGATGCCGTTTGGGCTCACTAATGCCCATGCGGTATTTATGGACTTGATGAATCGGATCTTCAGACAGTATTTGGACCGGTTTGTAGTTGTGTTTATAGATGACATTTTGATCTATTCGCGAGATGACACCGAACATGCCGAGCACCTGAGATTAGTGTTGCAAATTTTACGTGACAAGCAGCTATATGCTAAGTTCAGTAAATGTGAGTTCTGGTTGAGAAAAGTTAGCTTTTGGGGGCATGTAGTATCCGCATCGGGTATTCGTGTTGATCCGAGTAAAATTCAGCCATACTTGATTGGAAGCCTCCTAGAAATGTTACTGAAATTCGGAGCTTTTTAGGACTTGCCGGTTACTACAGACGGTTTGTAAAATTTTTTTCGATGATAGCTACACCAATGACAAAGCTACTTTAGAAAGATGTTAAGTTCGAATGGTCAGAAAAGTGCCAGAAAAGTTTCGACCAACTAAAACCCTATCTGACTGAAGCTCCAGTGCTAGTGCAACTCGAATTCGGTAAAGAGTTTTTCATTTACAGTGATGCATCCTTACTTGGGCTGGGTTGTGTGTTGATGCAAGAAGGTCGAGTTGTAGCTTACGCGTCGAGGCAATTAAAGCCACATGAGAAAAACTATCCGCCCCATGATCTCGAATTAGCTGCCATCGTATTCGCTTTAAAAATCTGGCGACATTACTTGTTTGGAGAGAAGTGTCATGTGTATTCGGATCACAAAAGCCTCAAATATTTGATGACTCAAAGAGATTTGAATCTACGACAAAGACGTTGGCTTGAGTTGTTGAAAAACTACGAGCTTGTCATTGATTATCACCCGGGAAAGGCTAACGTGGTTGCCGATGCTTTAAGTCGTAAATCACTGTTTACTTTGCGAGCGATGAACGTACATCTGTCCGTGTCATCCGATAATGTGTTAATAGCAGAATTAAAGGCTAAACCATAATTGATTCATCAAATTCGTGAAGCTCAGAAAGACGATGAAGAATTGGCTATTAAACGAATCGAATGTGTCTCAAATGTTGAATCAGAGTTTCAAATCGACGACAATGATTGCCTGAGGTTCATAAGTCGATTGTGTATTCCAAGAAAGTCGGAACTTATTTCAGTAATTTTGAGCGAGGCTCATAGTAGCCGAATGTCAGTTCAACCGGGGAGTACGAAAATGCACAATGATCTGAAACGTCAGTTTTGGTGGCCTAGTATGAAACGAGACATTTCTGATTTTGTTTCGAAGTGTTTGATATGTCAACAAGTGAAAGCAGAACACCAAGTGCCTTCGGGGTTACTTCAGCCAATCTTGATACCTGAATGGAAATGGGATCGAATTACGATGGATTTTGTATCTGGGTTGCCATTATTGCCAAGTAAGAAAGATGCGATTTGGGTCGTTGTTGATAGATTGACAAAGTCGGCTCATTTTATTCCTGTACGTACAGATTATTCACTGGACAAACTAGCTGAATTGTACATTTCTCAGATCGTAAGGTTACATGGGGTACCTATTTCTATTGTGTCGAATAGAGATCCGAGATTCACATCACAATTTTGGAAGAAATTGCAAGAAGCTTTGGGTACCAAGTTGCATTTTAGCACTGCTTTTCATCCCCGGACTGATGGTCAATCTGAGCAGATAATTCTGATACTCGAGGATATGTTGAGATGTTGCATCCTTGAGTTTAGTGGTTCATGGGAATGATATTTACCTTTGGTTGAATTCGCATACAACAATAGTTTTCAATCAAGCATTAAGATGGCACCTTACGAGGCTTTGTACGGTCATAAATGCCGTACACCGTTGTTTTGGACTGAGCCTAGTGAAAGTAAAATTTTCGGGGTTGATTTGATTATAGATGCTGAGCAGAAAGTAAAAGTAATTCGTGAAAGTTTGAAAGTAGCTTTAGATCGTCAAAAGTTGTATGCGGATTTAAAACGAAGAGACATTGAATATCAGGTTGGAGACAAAGTGTTTCTTAAAGTTACACCTTGGAAAAAGGTGCTCAGATTTGGCCGTAAGGGCAAATTGAGTCCAAGGTTCATCGGGCCATATGAAATATCCAAACAAATTGGACCAGTCGCATACAGATTGATTTTGCCCCCTGAACTTGAAAAGATTCACAACGTTTTTCATGTTTCGATGCTTCGACGTTATAGATCTGATGCCTCGCACATAATTAATCCATTAGAGGTTGAAATACAATCTGATGTGAGTTATGAAGAAGAACCGATTCATATCCTAGCTCGCGAGGTGAAAGAGTTGCGAAATAAAACGGTTCCGTTAGTAAAGGTGTTATGGCTCAAGCACGGGATTGAAGAAGCTACTTGGGAACCTGAGAACACTATGAAAGAACGATACCCAAATCTATTTACTGGTAAGATTTTCGGGGACGAAAATTTCTTAAGTGGGAGAGAATTGTGACAGCCCTAATTTGACTTTAGTCGGAAAGTGGTTTCGGGACCACAAAACCGAGTTGTAAAAAAATATTAACCATTAAATTTTGTGCTTATTGTATGTAAAAAGGCATGTGTGAAAGTTTCATGCTTTAATTTTATCATTTGTATGTGAAATTTATTAAGTAGGACTCATGTGAAATAAATGTGAAAGATGATAGGTTAATTTCAAAGTGGTTTAATAATGCATGTTAGAAAAAGGATGGGTTTGCATGTCAAATATCTATTTTTGACAAGTAGTGGCCGGCCATGATGAAGTGATATATAAAAATATGAATTAATTATTAGTTAATGGCTTTATATTTTATAATATAGATGAATAAAATGAAAATAATTATAAAAAGAATGGTGAAGAAAACAAAGTCTCAACTTTGTTCTTCTTAGCCGAACCAAAAGGGAGAAAAAGGGGAGCAAACATTCAGCCATTTGAAACCTAAGGAAGGTTAGTAAGTCAAGTCAGATTTTTGAAATTTTAGTCTGTTTTAGGTTACTCATCATGCTACTTACTTAGCCCATGCCAATACTTTGAATTTGGATGGTTGAATTGAACATTCGGTTATGGTAGATAAGGAAGGAATTTGATTTTTATCTTTAAGTTTTGATGAAGAAATTGTTGATGAAAGAAGTTGATCTTGTTAAAAACTATAATTTCTAATACTCATATGTGTAATAGCCGAACATAGACTTTGCTTAATGTCTTGAACAAATACCGATTAGGTGTTTTGAAATGGATAAATTAGGTGCTTGATTTCCTAAAGGTTCGGCATGGTACATGATATTTTTGGTTAGTATGATTTTGAATAATTTGGGTAATGTTATGTATAAGTAAAATTATTAGGTACGGTTTTGGCGGAATATATGTACAATTGATCTACTTAGCTAATAATATCTAGGGTGATAAATGATAAAATTCTTAATGACTTGTGTGAAATGACATTCGGCCAAGGACTATATGTGCTTGCTAATTCGGTTTAGGTGAAGAAAATATGACCGAGGGATGTGATTAGGTTGTGACTTATTATTGATCTTACTTTGGGGCCGTAAGGTTATTTTATAATGTGTCATAACATTTACTTAGTTGGTCGAGTTGATGAGAAAATAATTTGGATATTTCTATATGATATCTTAAGCATATCGTCCATTTGGTAAAGTTGACTAATGGTTCATGTACGAATGCTTGTTTAGCCATATGTTATGTTTTGTTTTGACGTAGTATTAAATATATATATGATCATGTTATTTAAGAAAATCGATAATGCAAGGTGATCATCTAGTAACATGTTTGGTTGTAATGAGTGGAGCATAGGCATGATGTTAAAATAATAGTGAATAAGGTTATTTGTACTTTAATTGTACAATACACATGTATTAAATTGAATTGCTCAATTGAAAAATAATTAAATAAATTATTTTTGAATTTAAGCTGAAGAGCGAAGGGGATCGAAATCAGATAAAGGAAAGGAGAAAGCAATCGAGTAGCCTATCCGTAACTGTTCAAATATACTCGAGGTAAGTCTTTGAGTAATGGAACTTAGCTTATGATTTGATTAAACAATGTTATATATTTATATATATAGCATAATAAATAAATTGTGACTTAATGGTTTCTCTTGATTTACATATTGAAATAAATAGGTAGTGCATCGGCTTGTAGTCGAATGGTTATAGAAAATTCTGTAGAGTAGCGAAACGGAATCGTGTTATTTGTATGAGCTATTGAGCCGAAAATGGAATGATGGATAATCATGTTGTGTTTGTGATCTAATATTTTAAATGAATTGTTAATGATTTATAATATAAATATATTTTGTGCATGACAATTAAGGATTATATCCGGGTTAAGTCCCGAAGGCATTCGTGCTGGTTGTTATATCCGGGTTAAGTCCCGAAGTCATTCGTGCTGGTTGTTATATCCGGGTTAAGTCCCGAAGGCATTTGTGCTGGTTGTTATATCCGGGCTAAATCCCGAAGGCAATTGGGTTGGAAATGTGCGATCTTGTCGTAATAATTTCTATTGATGTGTTTACAACCCTAAGATGATCAGGTATGCATCGTATATACATTGAAATTAAGTTAAGATTTACTATGAACATGTAAGTGTATGGGTTGAAGTGTGAAGTAACATAAGTATGTGATTTTGTGTATTTGCATTTATTTAGCCTTGTAATCGAATTAGATGTATTCGGCCTAATTATGAGGTTAGGTTGGTAAAAAGATATTATCTACATGATACGAATTCGTGTTTAAGGAAAATTTTAAGATGACATGTA
This sequence comes from Gossypium hirsutum, assembly GCF_007990345.1. Classification (NCBI taxonomy): domain Eukaryota; kingdom Viridiplantae; phylum Streptophyta; class Magnoliopsida; order Malvales; family Malvaceae; genus Gossypium; species Gossypium hirsutum. The sequence goes on from NC_053429.1 coordinate 15,221,196, forward strand.
TGAACAATAGTGGTATATTTAATCATGACTACATTTAGTCAGAAAGATGATGAGCCTTATGAATGCTATGCTTTAGTTATAAATGATTCCATTACTTAAGACTTACTAAGCATCGAAATGCTTACTCTTTTTGCCTTAATTTCCTGTTTTATAGATTTTGTTCGTGAGCTATCAAACTCGGGAGATCCAAAGTCGAAGTCGTCCACGCTATCTAAACATTTCGGTACTCTTGTAAATGAACCTTGATAATGGCATGTATAGGATTGACTTCTGATGTTAATTACGTATCTTTTTGGCGATGTATATATATATAGCCATGCGAAAATGGCTTGTTAAGTTATTCTATGCGCTCCACATAATTAATGTGTATGTGTGGATGATAATCGATTAATGTTTTAAACGTTTTGATGTGAATTAAACTTAGGAATGAATTAATGTACTATTTAAATTGAGAAGATTACTTTGCCTATTGTATAAACGCAATTCAAATTCAATGGTATGCTATCGGAAATTACCTGAATATTGTCAAATGAATTTTCGTGCTTGTTTGGTAATATTCCTTACCCCTCCAGCAACGGATACGGTTAGGGGTGTTACATTCCTGACTAGCCAAAGCCTGTGCCAAGCAACAATTGGTAGAACACAGAACGTAATGTATAATGCTAAGTCGAGACATATGCATCGTCGACACAATATCATTAGACAATTAATTTTAAATGAAGTTATCTCTATTGATTTTTTAAAATCGAAAGATTAACATGGTGGATCCTCTAACTAAAGGCTTAAATCGAGATCAAGTTGATAAAACATCAAAAGGAATGGGACTAAAGCCCGTGAAAATTAAAGGCATTATGTTAAGGAAAACCCAACCTAGTTGACTGGAGATCCCAAGATCTAGGTTCAAAAGGACAACCTATGTGTATAGACCTTGTGAAGCTACTGTGAGGGGTCTTATCCAAAGTTTATTCCTATGATATAAACAGTGATTAAAAGTGGGATAGGTTAAACAATGCTTTTAATGACAATTGTGTGTTTCGGTGAGCTGAGCAACATAAGTCACCTATGTGAGAGTGAAGTGAGGCCACTTCAAAGAGACTACTTGGGCATAGTTTTCTCAAACTCTTGCAAAACCAGGAGATGTTCACGGCCATATGAACATACCCATGAGAACTAAAACCTTTCTAGAGAGGTAGTTGTGTGAGGTATATCATCGTTTACACAAACGGTAGAACAATTCAAGGACATCACGTCTACAAGTTTGCTAGTAAAGTAAATATACTTTCGTAAGGGAAGGTTCAAGGGTTGATGCCAACCTATCCTATGCAACTATCGATTGTAGATTCTATCACCACATCGAGTCAATGTTTTTCATTAAAACTATCAATTTTCATTCATGTGGGGGATTGTTGGAAAAATAGATTTTTGGAAACTTTAAGGCATATTCTTGATTAGTAAAGGTAGATATTTGAATCATAAAATTATGGCTTTATATTCTACTCCATGAGGTCTTTACAACGGTATATCATATGCTCAAAATAGTTGAGTGATAAATGAGAAATCGATACTCAAAATAAGCCACTTGTGAATTATGTTGAGGAAAATGGAAAGCTTAGTCCCACATTGGTTAGATATCAAGTGTGGAATATGTTTTTGTATATGAACCAACTTAGTGATTATTGAATGACAAAACTAGAAGGAGGTGCAAATCCAAACCCGCCGTGGTTCGGGGCACACTCGCATGACATGGGCGACGCGAAATGTCCGGACCAATCGAACCTTTCTAAGCCTGTGAATATTTTAGCCTAATACATAATCTCATTTTTTTCGTCAACAGAGCTCATCTATTTGGATTTAAAAGGAGTTAATGGTTCCTTTAATTTAAACGTTAATTTAGGTTACTTACTGTAACACCCCGAACCCGAGACCGACACCGGAGTCGAACACGAGGTGTTAACAGACTTTAAACCCCTTATAAAAAATATTTCCCAGACACTGCCAATCTGCGTACTAGTCGCTTTAAAAATCATATCTTCAGTTTCACAACTCGAAAATCAGTTTCGTGATTTTTCCCTGAAACTAGACTCATATGCCCATCTACATATTTTTTTCTAGAATTTTTGGTTGGGCCAATTAGTACATTTTATTAGTCAAAGTCTCCCATGTTACAGGGATCGACTACCCTGACCTTTGCGCATTACGACTTGGATATCTCCTTGTACAGAGCTCCAATACTGATGCCGTTTGTTTCTATAGAAACTAGACTCAGAGAGGAATCTATAAATATATGGTATGACTCCTAATTATCTCTGGTTAATTTATAATTAATTTCCAAAGTCGGAACAGGGAATTCAGAAACCGTTCTGGCCCTGTCTCACGAGAACCTTAATATCTCTTAACATACTGTCCGTATGATTGTTTCGTTACTTTCCTATGAAAGTAGATTCATCAAGGTTTGTTTACATAATTTATTCACTATTTAATTCCATTCCTACTATTTTTAGTGATTTTCCAAATCTACATCACTGCTGCTGTCAGCATCTGCCTTTAAGGTAGACTTTACCTATTTCATGGTTTCCATGATTCAACTAGCCCTTTTTGCATAAATAGCACAATTTATGAAAGTGATTAACCATCCCCGTGGCCAATCCTTGTCAAGCATATCCACACCAAATGATTATAACATTATACTCAAACACATATAAGCCATTTTCGCATGGCTATCCAAAATTTATACAAGTCCAAAGGGTCCACGACCCACAACAAATGGGTAGTCCTATACATGCCATTTCGAAGTTCAACCAAATTTGTACCAAAAGGGGGGGCTTTGATAGTGTGGGCGACTTTGACTTCAAGATCCCGAGTCCGATAGCTGGAGAACCAAATCTATAAAACAGAGGAGCAATGAAACGGAGTAAGCAATTTATGCTTAGTAAGTTTTGAGCAAGGAATTCCAGCACAACAAAAGTATAGCATTCATATAGCTAAACGGATAATTTCATATGCACAAATTTACGATATCGTACTTGCTTCACATTATCAACCCTTATGTACATACACAAAAGATCAACTCAGCCAAAGGCCGGTAGCTCGTTTATCAACTGAGCGAATACTTATTTGTAAGGGCTCAACTAAATTCAAGCACATACGAAACATACCTCAATGTTGGGATGTTTCGAGAGTATTAACTGGAATTTTACAGCAAGTTCATTCATTCCCAAATCACGTACCTTCGGAATTTAACCGGATATAGCTCCTCGTTCAAATGCCTTCGGGACATAGCCCGGTTATAGTAATTCGCACAAATGCCTTCGGGACTTAACCCGGATTTAGTAACCCGCACAAATGCCTTCGGGCTTAGCCCGGAATTAGTATCTCGCACAAATGCCTTCGGGCTTAGCTCGGAATTAGTATCTCGCACAAATGCCTTCGGATCTTAGTCCGGATATTGTCACTTAGCACAAGCCTTCGGGACTTAGCCTGGACATCATTCAAATAACCATGCACATTTAACAATAAATCATGGCCCATTCGTATTTCATTTTCGTTAGCAAAACTCAAACACAAGACATTTATCATTCTTGCAAATTCGGCTCAATAGCCACACAAAGAGCATGATTTTAATTTGCTTAAAACATGATCTAATCACATCATAATTTAAGCTCTCTTACTCAAGAACTTACCTCGGGTGTTGTCGAACGATTCCGATAGCTATTCGACCACTTTTTCCTTCCCTTTATCGGATTTAGTTCCCCTTTGCCCTTGAGCTTAATTAAACAAATAAATTGATTTAATCATTTGAGCATCGAAAAGAGGAACACAAGGCACTTAGCCCATATTTATACATTAGACATTAAAGTCACATATGTACGGAATCATGAATCAAACTCAACATTTTAGCTAATTTTTCCCCTTGGCCGAATATGCATGTCTATTTTGGGGCCGATTTCAACACTTAATACATTCTACAAGTATGGTCACTTGTATTGACTAAACACCCTTTTGTTTCAAGTTCAAAACTTGGCTAATACACACATATACACACTAGTAAAGCATCCTCTCCCTTTCCATCAATTTAACACATGCATTGCTCATTAACATGCAAAAGTTATATTCGGCCTTAGCACACAACTTGCTAGCCGATTCTTCTCCATTTAGCAATCAATGCACATATGTGCTCACTCAAAAATGCTAAAAAGGAGGTTCAAGAATCATCAAGCCACCATCACATGCATCATTAACAAGCTTCATATTTAGCATGCAATGGCATTAACACAAACTCCACCTAGGCCGAATCTTAACTCATCCTCATGCCTCATCACCACAACATCAAACATCAACCAAGAATGATGCATCCATGGCCGAGTGTCATTTCCATCACATAGCAAGATTTAGACCATGGGCTAGGTAGAACTCAAGCTAACAACTAAAACATGCATGCATCTCATGGAACATCATCAAACATACCTTAGCCTAGCTACATGCATGGCCGAACCTCTTCAACCTTTCTTCTTCCTTCCTCCTTAAAATTTTTTGGCCAAGGATGAACCAAAGGATGAGCATTTTTTTTCTTTGTTTTTTTCTTTCTAGTTTCGGCTAAATGAAGATGAGAAAGGATGAACAAAAATTTTCTCCTTTCTTTTCTTTAGCTCACGGCAATGGGGGGGAAAACAACTACACACATTTTTTTTTTGTATTCATCATACTCCTTTTCATTATTTTATGCCCATGCCCCTTATTTTATTTTTTTCCTACATACCTCACTAGGCCAACATGTTCCCAACATGTTTCCACCCATAGCATGGCCAACCACTAGCTCAAATTTTGGGTAATTTGACATGCAAACCTATCATTTTCACAAGATGCATTAATAGACCATTTTAAATTAGCCTATCATATTTTCACAATGTCTCATATCAATCCCTATTTAATAATTTCTCATGCAATTGGCAAAATTGGAGAATGAAACTTCCACATACTCATGTACACACATAATAAGCATAGAATATGGAAATCAATTATTTTTATGACTCGGTTTTGTGGTCCCGAAACCACTTCCCGACTAGGGTCAATTTTGGGCTATCACACTTACTCCTTAATTCACGGATGGTATTGGCTCCATTAGTCAAAATTTTCAAGCATTCTTTCATTTGAATTTTATTTAAAACCAAATGATCTGCAAGAAAAGACACACTAAATTTTCCAAAATTTCGAGACATCCTTTCCTTGCATAATTTTCGAACCATTTTCAGTAACAGACAAAGGCAATGCTACAATTTGTTGATCACTGCAATCTTGGTACTATTGTGCTCATCTCGTTGTTGTATCCTGGGAGATAGTCGACCAACATTTCTCCAGCACCAAAGGAGCGGCCAAATATGTCCTAAGGAAACTGTGAAAATAGGCCTCAACTACCAGCCCGTTTTTCTTACCTACCTATAAGTATATTATTTCGATCCAATCTTTATTCTATTTTTTTCATATTATATATATGTGTGTGTATCTATATAATTCTGATTCGATCTTGTGATTTAAATAAATATTTTACATTACTGTTTATTTAACTAACGTGATTGCAACAAGAATATAACCAAAAAGGGGTTGAGTTTAAAAGTCAAAAACCCAAAGTTCTAGTACCCCAAATGAAATAGGCTCGTACACGTTAAAAATCTTTGAGTTTGGTACCAAAGAAAATGCTAATTTTCATGATTACCAAACACGAGAACCAAACTCTGATCCCAATTTGTTGGAATGAAACTGAATCCGATGAAATACCGTGGAAGTACAATTGGTATTCTTTCACTCCCAAAAAATCAATTCGGTAATTAGGATAATCCCAATAACACAATATATCAAAAATAAATGCAAATAAACCACAATATTGTAAGAAAAAATAATAAATCAAGACATATAATTTTTACGTAGAAAACCCTTTAAAACAAAGGGTAAATGTAACAACCTGATTTTGGGCCTAGTCAGAACAGTGGTTTCTGGACCACAAACTCGACATAAGAAAATTCATTTTTATGGTCTACAATTTCACAAAAATGATTTTGTGAAAATCTCGTTCGAAAATTTTGACGTTTGGGCACTAAATTTAGTCAAAAGAACTAAATTGTAATAAGTGCAAAAGTTAAGTTCTACATGCTATTGGCGTCCAATTGTTATGAAACTTTAAATTGGAGGTTCTTACATGGTAATTAGTCCATTGGTTAATTTTTTGGACAAAAATGGGCATGAAAAGGTAAAATAGAAAATTTTTAAGTTAGGGGCATTTTGGTAATCAGATAATTAAAAGAATTAAAAAGCCAAAATGAGCCAAATTGTTCATCTTCTTCTTGTTCCAACCGAATCTACCATGGAAGCCATGGATAGGTTTTGGTTCAAGCTTCCAAGCTCCATAGTAAGTGCATCCTAGCCCCGTTTTTTGTGTTCTTTACATTTTTGAAGTCCTCGTAACTCGATTTACCTATTTCTACCATTATTTTGAGCTAGGGTTCATGTTTAAAAATTTACCCATGAGTGATATGCATGTTTGTTTTTATCTATAATGGTAGAAAATGAATGTTGGGTGTTAATTAAACGACTTTTACTGAGTGATTTTCGATGAAAATGTCTAAAAGGACCATTTTGTAAAAAATATAAAAGTGTGATTTAGTGGAAATTGTGGGCTTCTATAGTTATGAAAATGATGTGGCTAGGCTTAAAGTACAAAAAATTTGAATGAAAATCATTTTACGAGCTTAGGGGTGAAAGTGTAAATATGATAAAGTTTGGGGGTAAAAATATAATTTTTCCATAGTATGATTTTTGAATCACATTAACTAATGTGACTAATAAATAGACTAAATATGATATTATAGATCAAATAAAATGAGGTTCGGACCTAGAACGGGGGAAAACAAGAAATTGACGGTTAAGTCCTTTTTCACCATTTTTGGTATCGAGGTAAGTTCGTGTGATAATAATAATGCAATGTTATACTTGAATGTTAATGCTTGATATTACATGAATTGTAAGTTTGTGTGTAAGTAATTCAACAATTCCATTATTACGTGTTTAACATTTGATATCATATGATTATGTATGTATGCCCTAATGAAATTGGTTTGTGATGATTTAATGAAATCTTGATGATAGCCTTGTATCTCAGAAATCTTTGGGGACCCTGAGGAATGCTTAGGATTCGGATATCATGACACTGTGGTTAATGAGATCCCATGTAAGACTATGTCTGGGACATGGCATCGGCATCCGAGATGAGAGCCAGTGTAAGACCATGTCTGGGACATGGCATCGACATTGATATGTGTGCTAGTGTAAGACAATGTATGGGACATGGCATTGGCACCAATATATGATCCCGTATAAGACCATATCAGGGATATGGCTTCAACATCATTAAGTGATTTTGTATAAGACCATGTCTAGGACATGGCATCGATATGAGGTCCCGAATAAGACCGTGTCTAGGATATGGCATCGACACCGATATGAGACTTCGTATAAGACCATATCTGGGATATGGCATCAATATGCGGACCCATGTAAGACCATGTCTGGGACATGGCTTTGGCACTCTATTTGGTGTATGATCATCCTGAATTTCCTTCAGTTTTTTGGGTGGTCCAATAGGTCATTCAAGATTATGGTTAAGAAGTGGAGTAATATGTGAAAAGTGTTGAAAGGGTACAGGTATGTACACTAAGCTTACGATTATTGAGACTTTGAAATGTCGAGACCTAAGTGAGCAAAGATGTATGAATTATGATTATGAATTTTGTTGCAATATCATGCTAACTTACATTGTGTAATTGAACATGGAATCCATGAAATGGTGTGTTCATGATTAGTTGAAAATGAACTTATGATAGTTATCATCATATTTCACTAAAACAGTTTTGGACAGCAGCAGTAGTCTGACTTCGAAAATCCACCAAAAATTGTGAAATTCGAATTAGAGACTGAATAAGATATAAAATTAAAGCTTATTGAGTCTAGTTTCACATAGAGGAAATTTTGTAAGAAAAATAATTTCATATTACGAAATATTTTTATTTTTGTGAGACAGTGTAAGAGTGATTTCGGGCTGACCTGTCTTAACTTTGGAAAATCACTAAAAATCATACAAGAATAATTATGGATTAGAACTCATACGAATAAGTTCTTAATGGGTCTATTTTCAAAAGAAATAGACAGGAACATCATCCAGATCCTGTACTAAGAGATAAATAAATTTTAGTGAAGAAAGGTCGAAGCTGTCAAACAGTATAATAGGGATAAATTTGAAGAATAAACTGCACTTATTTGCCAATCCATAAATTCTGAAAATTTCATGGTAGAAATATATATGAGTCTAGTTTCAAATTCTTTTAACGGATCTAAATTTAGAATTCTGTATCTTAATTTATAAATAATTTAGTGACTATGACTCGAGTAGACAGCTTGACTAGAATATGAGCAAATAGTGTATTTATGTGCAATTTCGATTGTGTTACCATGAGAACATGTTGTAAGAATTCAGAAAAAGCACGTTAATAAATTTCTTATTATTTTCATATGGACTTACTAAGCTATAAAGCTTACCCCTTCTTTCCATTTCTTTAGTATTGTCAGGTTAGCTCGGGGTTGGAGATCGTCGGAGGCAGCATCACATTATCAAATTATCAATTTGGAGTATTAATAAACAGTAAGTGTTTTCAAGTGAGTGGCATGTATAGAGACTTAGTTCTTGTGATATGTGTTTTATGATTTGTCCAAATGTATTGGCTTATAATGATTCAATTGTATATAGCCATGAGATGTGGCTTATATTGATTATTGGATTGTAACCCTATTATATGTGCATGCACAAGCTTAAAAGTTTCATGTGATGTGAATATGTGACTTGATATGGTGTGCAATGTCTTAGACAAGCATGTTCTTCTATGCATATACAATATGTTGGTATTTTATAAAGTCATGAGTTAGCCTTGAATATGAATGTTTGATGATTAAGTTGAAATCTGTTGGTATGAGGTAACCATGGTATAAAAGTATAAGTGATAACATAATAAACAAGGCCAAATGAGTGTGAATTGATGTGTTTAACTTCGTATAAAATGAGTACATAAAACACATGCATCATGGCATGAAAATGCTATGTTTGTGGCCTAATTGAAGATGTTTAATCATTAAATGGATGCCATGTTATATGTCCTTGATGTTGTATAAATGTATGAGGGTTTATGGTTGACCAAGGCTTGGAAAATAGCCTAAGTGTTGACCACACGGGCATAGACACGGCCGTGTGTCTTAGCCGTGTGGGGGACACAGCCTTAGGAAACGAGCGTGTGACTTGGCTGTGTGACCCTATTTCGTTGCTGACGTCATAAACAGAGAGTTACACGGGCTAAAGACACAGGTGTGTCCCAAGCCACACGGGCGTGTGTGACCACACGGCCTAACCCGCATGGGCGTGTGACTCTCTAAATATGGAAAATTTCTCTAGGTGTTGTAAAATTTTTAGAAGTTCTTGGTTTAGTCCCGAACCACCCCCGACGTATGTTTTGGGCATCGTAGGCCCGTATAAGGGACAAGTTGCATGTGTATGTATAGTTTTGTATTTAAAGGAAATTTTATGGCCCGGTTTTACATGTATGTGTATGTTTAAGTCTGGTAATGCCCCGTATCCTGCCCCAGCGTCAGAAATGGGTAAGGGGTGTTACAGTAAAAACCACTGAACTTTGAATGTCCACCAAAAATTCTATTATAATAAAAGTCTTACTACATATCACAACCAAGCCATGATAAAAAGTATACAACTCAAACAAAGTTATCAACAAATAATTTTAAGCAAACTTTAAGACAAAAGTTGAGAATATCACCAAAAAAGGTTTGAGTTTAAAAGTTGAAAACTCGAAACTATAGTACCCCAAATGAAATATGCTTGTACATGTTAAAAATCTTCGTGTTACTGTTAAAAAATCAGTTCTAACAAACCTCTAATTAAAAAAAATACGAAGGGCACAAAAAAAACTATTTTCTCCCCCACTTTCCATTTTTTTCTTTGACTTGCAACACACTGTCTATTTAGCCCCTATAACTTATATATGTAGGGTACAAACGTTGTGTGCATTCCTACAACTAGTGGGATACATGGGGGCCTACACCCAATACAACTGGGAGAACTGCTACTGCAATTATGTCTAGTTAAAGGAGTTTTTACCACTGCAAATATGGAAGCTACTACTATTGTTGTTTCTGTTGCAGCTATGGAATTTATTGTTGTTCTTACCACTATAATGAAGTGATGCTATCCATATATTTATTGTTAGAAAATATGGATATCACATATATAATAAGGGTAATTACATGTTATTTTTTACTATCATGATAGCTTAGCCCAAATTAAAAGTGATCTAATTTGGTTAGAATTTTATTGGGCTTTAATTATTAAATAAAGTATTGGTCAAATATGTGTAGATACTCTAGTAATTGAGATCTAATCAAATTATAATTAATGAATGGCTAATTAGAATTTGATTAGAACTAATATGCAAGGTTATATATATTAGGGTTATGGTCCCCAAATTGCACCAACAAGATATCTTTTCTAATATCCCATCCTTAGGGAAGAGAGAGTAAATATTCTTTAAATTTCTTGTATGATAATTTGGAAGATCAAATCCCCAAGATCGGAAAAAGTTTCAAGGGATTCATGGATTCAGGTACGCTTCCGCATTTAGTTTTATTCTTAATTTATTCTTGATGATTTGACATGATAGATCCTGGTTTATTAAGTTTTATTTTAGATTTATTTTACAAATCTAACAAGTGGCATCCGAGCTTTGTCATGTTGAATCATTGAGAATGAATTGATTCTTTATTCTTTTTGGATTAATTCGTTTTTCTTTTTTAATTTTATGGATTTGATATTTTAATTATATATTATGTTGAATCTTTGAGATTCTTGATAAATTTTTGGGTTTTGATTCTTTAAATAAAGTTTTAGGGTTTTATAAATATAATCTAGTTTAATATTTGCATATGCTATTCGAAAGATGAAAGTTTATTTATTTGTTTATTTATAATCAATTGATAAAAATTTATTTGTGAAATTTATTTCTCTTCTTTTTACACAATTATTTTATAAATTTTGGTTAAAGTCATTATTAAATTAAAGTTACATACTTACAAATTTTTGCAATTGAAGGATTCCAATTGGATTGTAATTGGTTTTGAAAGTTAATTCACTTGATAATCGAAAAAATGAATGTTGGTAAGGTGTTTTTTTTCGCACTATTTGTTTTAAATTTTATGTTTGTGGTTGAATATATATGGAATTATTATCTTTTGTCTTTATACATGATGAATTATATTCACCATTGAATTCAATTCATATATACGAATGATTACTTTTGGTTTCTGTTATAATTATTTTATATAAGTTTTAGTCTTTATGGAACCCGACTAAAATTAAAATATTTGGGATTTTTTTTAAAATATGGTGGCTATAAATTTTCATAAGTAGTTTCGCATATAAAGACTTTTATATAATTTGGGATTCTTTTTATATCTAGTGGTTATGGATTTTTTTTAAGTATTTGTGTATATAAAGAAGTTTTATGATAATGCCTTTAGTCATTAATATAAATTTGATTTTACATGAAATATGTAAGGCAAGCTAGTATTATTTTTATATTATTATAATTGTGTGTATATATATTATATGCATAACAATGATTTTGAGGATTAATCCATGATTATAGTTTGTGTGAATACTTATTTATAACCATTATTCAATAAGATATCTTTTATAGTTTAATTGGTGAAATTAAGTTTTGATGGATATCGTTGAAATTGTTAATTTTTTTGGGTTATGGTTATATATTTAATTTTATAGGTGCTTTGGTGCAAATTCATGTCAACTATATATGTAATGCCCTAAAGTTTTATTTGTGTTTTGTTAAAATATGACACAATTGTGCATCTACTTCAGTGGTTAAGTGTTCTGGGAGTATTTGAGAAGTCCCAACTTCAAGCCTTACTTGGGTTAAAATTTTGGAATTTTTATGAATAAAGCCTTACTCTTGTTCAATAGGCTTTTATTTGATTGTTGTAAAAGTATATCAAAATGGGCTTGCTGGTCTGATGGTTAAGTGGAGTGTCAATATGTTGGGGGTCTTGTGTTCAAATCCTCGCACGAGCAAGGGAGCTTATTTTTGGCTCTGTGAGTAGCTAGAATTTCAGCTAGGCTGAAAGACTGAAGAGGTTGAATGTTAGTGGGATTAGTGGAGTGACTTTAGGGATTTGGGGGATTATCTGGGATATCTTCTGTTTTCTTTTCCCAAATTTTGGGTTATCTACCTTTTGACGTTTCTTTCTATTTGCTCTACCGTTTCTTCCTGTTTTTCCCTTGGCTTTCCTTTTCTTTTTGCATCCTTGCTATTCCTTCAATTAAGGAATTACGTTTCGTCTTCTCGGGTTACACGTTTGGTAAGTAAGGTGGTTATGTTTTGTGAATTAGGGGAAGCTTTTTTATTATTTTGTTTACGAAGATGTAAATTTGTCATTAATATCGGGTCTCTTAAAATTGGTAGCAATGAATCATATGAGTAATGACCTTTCGCGTGCAGATTCGTAGTTAGGGACTGCTCAAAATTGAAGGTAAGGGTTAGTTGCTTTTGGGTTAAAACCTCGGTACGAGTTTGATTTTGGAGCACGTTTTAATCGATTAAATCAAGACTTATCTGTTCAAGTATAGGTTTTAGAGTGCTCAGGGACTGTTTTAGCGTCAAATGAAACCAGGTGTGTACTCGATTGCATAGAAAATAGGGTTTGGACGAGAGCCAAAAACCCCCACTGCTGACGCCACAAGAGCGTGTGGTTGCCCGTGTGGTAGGCCGTGTGGAAGGCTGTATGCTACCCACGGATGCGTGAATGACGAGGCCAGGCCGTGCGTGAAGAACACGACCGTGTGATGGCCAGGCAGGCGTGTGTGACATACGGGCTAGACTGAATTGGGCCATGTGGGTCACAGAGGCGTGTGGGATTTGGAGCCAAGTCGTGTGATCCACACGGCCAAGGCCAATTTGGGTCTTATGGGCCATACGAGTGTGTGGGCCCACTCTAGCTGGCCACATCAGCATGTGAGCCCATTTTCATTGATTTGATTGCTAAGGTTGCACGGGTTGCCCAAGTTGACTGTGAACCTACTGTAGGGTCGGTAAGCTCTATTTAGACCTTTCACTATATGATATTGATTATGTGAAAAACGTACTGAGCATGTTATATACCGGCATGTATACTGAACTATATGTGTATCTGATAGACTCGTGATAGCATGACATATCATTGTGAGTTGCATTGCATTGGGTTAGGGTTGATATTATTCGGAGGAAGTGCAACAGTCTGGTTTAGACCCTAGTTGGAATAGTGGTTTTGGGACCACAAATTCGAGTCAAAAAAATATTTAAATATTATTTTCTATGCTTAAAATATGTGAATTGACATGTGTGAAAGTTTTGTATGAAAATTCGATCATTTGTGTGCTTAATTTGATAAAAGGACCTAATCGCATAAAATGTAAAAGTTGCCTGCTGTTTGTTAAAGTGCTTAATTGATTTGTCTTATTAAAAGAGAGGTCCTTATGATACAATTAGACCATTGAAAGCATGAGTGGACATTTATGGCCTTAATGCTAATGTTTTAAATATTTATTTATTAAGGGCAAAATTGGTATTTAGTTATTAAAGTTATTATTAATAAAAAAACATAATTTTAGTCATATTATCATCGATTTTGCCAAAAAAATCAAAAAAAAAAGAGACATAGAAAGAGTTTTAGGGTTCGGCACATTGATTTGGTGATTAAGGTATGGATTTTGTTTGGTTTTTGATAATTTCTACGTTTTTGTAATCATTGCACTATATTCTATCTCGCCCATGTCTGAATTTTGGAAATTTTTGATGATTTTGAGTTGATCCATTGATGAAATTATGTGTTTTATAAAGTTTGATGATAGCAAATGGAAGATATGTGTTAGATTACTAAGTTTTATCTTTGAATTTTTGATGAATTTGAGTAATTTTGGCTAAATTGTGAAAATGATATTTTGAGGGACTAAAATGTAAAATAAATTAAATGTATGAACTTATATGAATACTATGAGAATTCAGCCTAACATGAGTATATGGAAATTTTGTATATTTTGTGGTTTTGTGATTACAGACTAAAGTGTAAAAATGTGAAAATGTGAGGGCTAATTTGTAAAATGCCCTAAATATGTGTTTTTGGATTTATTTGAATGATTTGATGAATAAAAGGGTTAAATTTGAATTTATATAGATTAAGAACTAAAGAAAACGAAATTAGAACGAGGAAAGTCGAAAGGCATTGAGTAGCCAATTCCGTCTATCCGAATCTGTACGAGGTAAGTCGATATACAAATAAATGTGTTTTGAATTGAATTATTACTGTTAATATGATATTTAACATTGATGAATGGTTATATGAGTTGAGCATGAGATATCCGAGAAAGTATCGACAAAGTTTCGACGTCCGAAAAGCCCAGTATGAACCTTAGGAATAGTTAGGATACATATGTCATGACATAGGATTCCGATATGTGTTTTCGTGTAAGACCACGTCTGGGACGTTGGCATTGACTTATGATTTACGTGTAAGACACGTCTGGGACGTCGGCATTGTATTTGATTTTGTGTAAGGCCCTGTTTGGGACAGTGGCATCGATATTTGATTACATGTAAGACCACGCCTGGGACGTTGTCATTAGACAAGCTTTCCGAGCTATCCGCGTATCCTTATGATTCTGAATGGTTCAATGGGCATTCTGAGAAACGAATGATTATATGTGATGTATATCTGATTCAGGTATGTTTGAAATGTATACTATGTTTGAGAATAAAAGGTAACTATATGTACAAGTGATGATATATGTTATAATTATGAGAAAATATGCTATATGGGTAAATGAATTGGAAATATGTTAAATGTATATGAACTATGTGGTTTGAGATAGTATTTGGCCATGGGGTATATGTAATTTGATGATGCTTTCATGTTTTGAATGTTAAGTTTATTTGTATATGGCTTACTAAGCTTTTGAAAACTTACTTTGTGCATTTTTCAACTGTTTTATAGATATTAAAGCTACCGGAAGCTCAGGGATCGTCGAGGATCATCACCACACTATCTAACTTTATTTTGGTGTCTTTTGACATTGTGAATACTAAAGTATGGCATGTATAGGCTAGAAGTATTTGGATATGTTTTGTAATGTATATATCATGCCATGTGATATGGCTAGTTTGTGTTTGAACTTATGGTTTGACTTTGATATATGATATGTGATGCAAATGTGCCATTATGATGTGCATTTGGTTGGCCAAAAGAAAAAATCAACTTTGTAAGTTTTGGTACGTGCATATTTTAGAATTAGGTAAGGGTTTGGTATGAGAATGAATGGAATGTATCAAGGTTATAAACCATATGTTTTGGTATGTTTTAGCTTATGGAATGACATGAATTGGTATGTGTTATGAACATGAGATTGATTGATAATGATATGACATAATTGGTGTATGTATTGGCTGTGAAATGGTTGAACATTTGGTATGCAATTGATGTTTAATTATTGCTTGTAGGGAAGACCCTTAATGGGTGGCATTTTGGCCTTGTAAATGGCCTATTTTTGCTCACACGGGCAGGGACACGGGCATGTGTCTCAGCCATGTCGCTCGAGGGCCATTTCAAAATGAGCCTAAGCAGACCACACAGTCACACACACGGGCGTGTGTTAGGCCGTGTGGACAAGTCAGTTTCGAGCACGGGCTAGACACACGGGCGTGTGACTGGCCGTGTGACCCATGTCAGTAGCCTCCTTAATTTTCACACAGCCTGGCACATGGGGGTGTCTTGTGGCCGTGTGGACAAGTCAGTATGTGTGACACCCCTAACTTGACCCTGGTCAGAAAGTGGTTTCGGGACCACAAAAAAAAATCGAGTCACAAAATTATATAAATTTTCTTTTCTATGTTTATTATATGTAAAGTTTCATGTGTGAAAGTATCGTGTTTTAATTTGTCATTTGAATATGGAATTATTAAAAAGGACTTATGTGAGAAACTTGAAAATGTGATAGGTTAATTTGTAGTGGCCAAATGTTGTATGGTAAAAAAAAAGTGGACTTGCATGTCAAATTATCCACTTTTGAGATAGTGGCCGGCCATGTTGTTATTCAATACAAAATATATGTATTTTCTATTAGTATTATTGCAACTAAATGGCTTTATATTATAAAATAATGATAATTAAAATAGAAAAAGGGGGAAGAAAACAAAGTGTTCATCTTTGTTTCTTCTTAGCCGAATGTAAAGAAAAGAAAAGGGAGAACATCATTCGGTCATCCTAGTCCTAATTAAGGTAAGAAGTTTTGGTTAATTTTTGAAATATTAGTTAAATCCTAGTAAATTTCTAAGTTCCTTATTGGACCCATGTTAAATTTTTGATATTTGGTGAATGAATATGGGTTTCGGTCATGGTAGATAACAAGGAATGTGGTTGTTGTTCTTGTTAATTTGGATGAATTTTTGGTGGATAGGTGTTTGAATCAAACAAATGATCATGTGTGTACACTAGGTGCTAGTTGAGAAGAATCGGTCACTATATTGGAGGCCATTGCCGAATATGAACTTAGTTATTGTGAGTGATGAATGTGTTTTGAGTTGATGGAATAAAAGAATGCTTAAAGATGTGTTACAACAAATTATATGTTAAGCTAAGGTTGTTAAATTATCAATCTTTCTTCCTAGCCGAATATGTGTTTATAAAGTTGAGTTGTTAAATAGATTTTGAAGTTAGCCCATGCATTTATTTTTGAATTTAAGAAGAATTTGAATGCTAAACTAGTTGATTTGTTTATAATGTCTGATTATGACCATTTAAAGAGATGTGAATGAATTGTTGTTATGTGAAAAAATATTTGTTTGATGATATATATATGTATTCGGCAATGGGATAAAATGTGTATTAAGGCAAGTTTCATGGTGATTATGCTTGTGATGTTGGGTTAATATTCGGCATTGAGTAACGTGGGGTAAGGTGATTAATCGGCTATGAAATTAGCTAAATTGAATAGGTATGTTTAATGATATGCTTAGTATAATGTATAACCTTATAACTCGGGTTGGTATTGAGATAAAGGTTAGATGTATGATTGGATTTTGGTATGTGTTAAATTGGTTAATCAAAGATTTAATATGACGAAATGTTAATGAATAACATAATTGGTTTGCACCTTAAATAGTTGAAATAAAGCTTGCCGATTATGATTAAATGTTTAAATTGTAATGGTCATATATAGGTATATATATATGCCTTATGTAAGTACCATGTACACATAGGGACATTCGGCAATATGATTAAATTCATGTATAAGGAAGCATGATAAATTAAGTGGCTCTTTACTTGTGAATGTGAATTAGATATAAATTAAATAAGCATGAAATCGAGTCATGGCATGAATTATTAAATATGATACATATTGAAATCTATTGTTTTAGATATAGATTAAATGATATGTGATTGCCAAATGTGATTGTTAAGTGAATAATATTAGTTAAGTACTTAAGCAAATCTATTGTTTTACTTAAGCTTAAGAGCAAAGAGGATCAAAGTCGGATAGGGGAAAAGAGAAAGTAAACGAATAGCCGTGGATATCTAGTCGTCGACCACTTCCGAGGTAAGTTTTAAGTGATTAAACATTGAGTAAATTCAATCATAATAGGACATAATGAGTTGATTTAATAAGATATGATGTGGCCATGATATGTTTTAAACTCAAATGGTGAGTTCATAAGTGTTTGGACTTGGAAATTTAAGAGCAAATTGTAATAATTTGCTTAGGACAGCAGCAGTAACGTGATTTTAGAAAATCACCATAAATTCTTGGTGTGGAATTATAGGCTGAATTAAATATGTAATCAAAGCTTAATTAGTCTAGTTTCTTATAAAAGAGACCGTGTGAGCAAAGAAATTTCCTATAAAGAGATATTTAAAGTTGTGTGAGACGGTGTCAGAATGACTCCGAAATCCCCTGTTCGGTTTTTAGAAAATCATTATAATTTGTACAAAAATGGTTAGAAGATAAAACTTATACGCTTAGACTCCTTAATGATTCTAGTTTCAAATGAAATCAAATATAACACATTTTGAATTCTGTACAATGAGAAATTTGATTCGTAGTGAAGAGTGGTCAGATTAGTCAAACAGTGAAATAGGGGAAACTTTAAGAAAACTCTGGTATTGATTGGCCAAACCTAAAATTCTGAAAATTTTATGGATGGAAGATATATGAGTCTATATTCAGGGAAAATTAGTGGCAATTGATTTGGAGTTTTGTAGCTCCAGTTATAAATAATTTAGCTACTATTGCTCAGGAAAACAGCTTGTAGTGAATATGTGATTTTGTTGTAAACATTGATGAAACTATTTGAGTTGCTTATAAGCCATTGCTGAAATTGATGTACAAGATAAATATATATATGTGGTAAATCCGAATGGCTAATGTGAAATATGTATGAGATATATATATGTGGTAAAGCCGAATGGCTAATGTGAAATATGTATGAGATATATATATGTGGTAAAGCCGAATGGCTAATGTGAAATTTGTATGAGATATGTATATGTGGTAAAGCCGAATGGCTAACATGAAATATGTATGAGATATATATATGTGGTAAATCCGAATGGCTAATGAGCAATATGTAGGAGATGTGTGTATATTGTGGCCGAATGACCAAATGTGAAAAGTGTGTAGTATTAATTATGTGATAAGGCCGAATGGCCAATGTGATGGATGTGAAAGTGTATATATGTGATAAGGCCGAATGGCCAATGTGATGAATGTGAAAGTGTATAAATGTGATAAGTCCCGAAGGGCATTTGTGCCAGTACTATATTCGGGTTAAGATCCCGCAGGCTTTATGCGAGGATATTATCCTGATTTAATGTCCGTAGGCTTCGAGCTCGTACTATATCTGGGTTTTAAAGACCCGAAGGTTAAATGTTGGGATTCAAGTAAGACTTTGATATTGAGTATCCGCAGTAAGTTACCATCAAATAAGTATTATGTATTTAAGATGTTCAGGTACGTATTACTTACTCATTGGTGGATTGATTTCGAAGTGAATTATTAGTATCAAGGAGGTATGCATATGTGATTAATATTATAACTCCAAATATGAGAATGATCTAATTGGTAATGGTATGCTTGTATAATGAAGCATGTGATGAAATGTTCTTATGTATTAATGTATATTCTGCCCAAAGGCCTTATGATTTGAGTATGGGATTATTGAAAGTTGTAAAATTGGTGAAGAATGTGCTTACCATGTGAATCGAACTTCAGTTGATGAAGAATGTGCTTTGGAAATATTCGACCGTCTAGGCCATTATTATTCGAAAGTATATATATGTGATAGCTAAGTAATGCGTTTATTGATATTATGGTTCGAGATGAAGCTCTAGATTAATTTCATCGAACAGTTGAAATGAATGACCAATGATATTGAATGAAAACACTTTGTGACTTAAAACTCAAGGCTAAAGAAAGGTGAATTAAATTATGTAAAATTTTGGCTAGGTATATTGGGTCAAATGAGATTTTACCTAGATTAAGTATATGTGAAAAATGTCATTGATTCAACAAAATTATTGTTTTGCTTAAAACTTACTAAGTTTACGAAAGCTTACTCTGTTCGTTCATGTTTTGGTCTGTAGGTTGTGGATTCTGACTACCAGCTCGGGGATCGTCAGTACTTCGTCACACAATCTACCATTACGGCAGCCATAAGATTGGATTATCTTATGGCATGTATAGGATAGACAATAAGTAGAATGATACTTTGACCTTCGTGTAGAAGTCATGTGATTATGGTATCTTATGGAACTTACTTGTATAAGTGTTAAATTCAAAATTTGTTTGCGTCTAGCAATTTAGTGAACGAATGATCTTTATTCACAAAAAAAAAGGTTCAAAATTTTACGGCCCTGATCGGATTCCTAGTTTTCGGTAACGCCTCGTCCTATTTCTGTGACGGTTATGGGATAGGGGTATTACAGTATGTATGCCCTGTTTTGACATGGTCTAAACACACAGGCGTGTCTAAAGCCGTGTGAGGCACACGGCTTGTTCACACGGGCGTGTGACTTGTACAACTTTGAAAATTGTTTAAATTTTACAAATTTTGTATGAACTCAGTTTAGTCCCGACCTCTTTCTAAAGCATGTTTAAGGTCTTGTTGACCTATGTAAGGGACTCTGTAATGATGTATGATTATGTGTGAATGATGTTTGTGAATTATTTGTGAAATGTTCTGATTTGTCCGGTAACACCTTTAACCCTAGTCTGGTGATAGATACGAGTTAGTGGTGTTACAGGAAGTTTACTGAAAGGCTCTAAGCCTAATATACTTGCCGCTCAGCTGCAAATTACTATTTTGTGTTGCATTCAATACTTTTTGGAGTGTAGGGTTGGGTGGGTTGATTATATCCCCAAATAGAGTGTAGGGTTAGACGGAGATGATCTGTAGAGGCTGGCTGGGTAGGATTTTGTGATTGCATATCTGTTATTGGTACTGATACATTGATGGGCTAAGGCCCAACTAAATGAATGATTCTGTACTAAGATGGGCTAAGGCCAAACTGAAACCGATACTGTTACTGAAAAAGGGCTTAGGCCCAGACTGTGATCATGTACATACTATCTGTTTGTTTATATGGGGATTACACACTGAGTTAATGTAAACTCACCTTTTTGGTGTAATCTATACAGATAATCCCCAGACTTGACCGATCGGTGCAGCGGAAGACTCGATGGTGGCCACACGACCCCTTGACACTGTTTTGTACTTATTTATGATTTTAAATTTTATTTGGGTATTTTATTGTTAATATGGCCTCTATGGATTTTTAAATTTTATTTTGGGATTTCTTATTCGTTATGGTTTATAACTACTAGAATTAGGAAAATTTAGGTTTTCAAAAGAAACAAACATTATAACAGAAAACTCACAAATACGCAAACCGTTTTAAAATCTTCTGCATTGAGTAAACGTTTTGAAAAATTTCGTCTAAATAAATAACACGATTTTAGAATTAATAAGTAATAATAAAAAGTTCTAAACGGAAATTATTTTAAGTAAAGTTACAGTTTTCAAACACACTACCATGTGACATCGCCCGATCCGACCATAGCGTCGAGAGCGAGTTTGGGGTGTTACAATATATATATTTAAATATTTTGGTCTTAAGTTTGGTTCTATAATCTTAGGTTTTGGCATCTTATGGTTCCAAATATTTAGTTAAATTATGATGATATGGTTTATTGTATGAACTGTGAGATATGCCAACTATTATGATTTTTTTTTTAGATTTATTGGCTTGAAAATATTTTTCAAGTATTCATGTGAATATCTATTTAATCATAAATACAACTTTGGATTTACATGGTAAATTCAAGGTAAGTTTTTCTATTTGATTATGAATACATGTATATGCGTGAATTGCTTTGGTGTCAAAATTATGAATACATGTTCTTGTTAATTATTTGGCTTTGAACCACTACATTATTTCTGTTTGGTTTTGATATATATGGTTTTGGAACAAAAAAAAAGTCAAAAATTAAGGTTTTCAGTTTTTTATTGCATTATTAAGACAACCTTATTTTGGGTTATTTTGGAGTTTATAAAGTAATAAAAAATAGTTTTGACATTTGATTATTGGGTAAACTTTAAATTTGAATATTGGTAAGTTTATATATTTTTTAAAACAACTTAATTGAAGCAATAAGTCACCAAAGTGAATTTTTTTGTATAAATTATTTTGTTTTAAAATATAAAAGGTTGTGCGCATGTAACTTAAGTTATGTTAATATTGATTGGCCCAAATGAAAGTTAATAATATTACATGTGCAACTATGGTAATAAACATGTGACAATTATTTAGTTTTACATGTGAGTAGTAAATTGGCCCAAAGGAAGATTTATTGTTCGACATGTTCTTATTATCAATGTTTGATTACTATACCAAGATATCACATACAAAGTTAATATTTTGTCCAGAAATAAAATATTAATGAAGTGTCCGATATCTTGAGATGAGGTTTACCTTTATTCAAATTATTTTGGTTTAAATTTGAAGTCTTATATGAGGTTATTTATGGTTTATGATTTATTCAACTGTTATTATATTTGTCAACATCATTGTTTGTTGTTTTAGGATAAATATTTATACATATATATACTATTATCTTTTAATTTGATTGAAAGATGAAATTAAGAAAAATATTTAGAAACAAATAAATTCAGATTTTGGCTTTGGATTTTAATTAAGGATGTCTAACATTTTAAATAGATTAATTGAAACAAAATGCTGCCAAAGTGACCTCTTTTACGTAGATTAGTTTATTTAAAATATTAAGATGATTTCATGTTTTTATGATTCATGCGTTTATTAATTAACCCAAAGGTAAGTTAATATTTGGCAGAATTTCAACGACAACTATGTTGATAAACGTGTGACAATTATAAGGTACTTTATGTGAGCAATATATTAATCCAAAGATTAATTCATTGTTTGACATAATTTATTGTTAATGTTTGATTGCTACAACAAGAGTACCGCTTACTGTTAATATTATTGTCCAAAGACATGATATTAATGTTGTGTTTGGTATCTTGAGATGGGATTAGCCATTATCTTGAATTTATTGTGTACTTATGAATATTGGTGTGAGCTTATGTTTTGTTCTATATTTAGCTAATTCATCTTCTACTGCCACAATATCTGCTAATATAAATTTTATACCTATGCTTAATGGGACTAATTTCAATTAATGGAAAAGGCACTTACTTATAGCGTTTGGTTGTATGAATATAGACATTGCACTAAGGGAAGAACAACCTACACCTCTAACTACGGAAAGCACCCCTGATGTTAAGAGGGATTTTGAGAGGTGGAATCGTTCAAATCGGATGAGTCTAATGATCATGAAATATAGCATTCCAGAAGCCTTTAGGGGCATATAATCTGAAAAAATTACTCAGGCCATGTTTCCTTAACGAAATTGAGAAATGTTTTGCTAAAAACGATAAGGTTGAAATGACATCACTTATGACTTCTTTGATGTCTGTAAAGTTAAGGTTTAAGGAAATTTTGAGCGATCTAAGGGCTATGAGTTTTATGATCCCACAATTAGGAATATATTTTAGATGAGAATTGCAACATTCCTTTAGGATGTTGAGTTTGGAGGGAGAAATAAGGTTAGAGATATTACTTTTAATGAGGAATTGAATTCTAACTAATTTCCTACTATCACTTTTGATGATGTTTAGTTTCATACCTATTATTGATTAAGAAGTGAATCTAGAACCTTAATAAGATAATGTTGAACAACCCCTTATTCAATATGAGGTAATTATTCCAGAAGAACAAACTCAACAACCTCAAGAATGAATTCCATTAAAAAGGTCCACTAGAGAAAGGCTATAATGGCTTTAGTGAAATATTTTGACCTTAAGCTGCATCAGATGAATATTAAGTTAATAATTTCTCAATTTTGACTTTAAACTGCATTAAATGAATATTAAGTTAATAGTTTCTCAATGGTAACATTGATCATACATTTATATGGTGCAACTAGTAAACTTTGTGTCTAATGATGCTAAGTTAATGATTTGCAAATTAAAGAACTTCATCTATGGGTTTAAGCATACTTCTCGTCAATAATATTACAAATTTTACCAAATGATTGTCTCATTCGATTTAGAGATGAATTTTATTGATAATCATATATACCATAAGTTTAGCGGGAGTAATATTCTATATTTGGTTTTATATGTTAATGACATACTTCTTGTTAATAATAAGTATAGCCTCAATTAATGCCCTAAGAATGATTTTGAGATTACAAAAATGCATTAAATTTTTTACATTTTAGCAGTGGAAAGTCTAATGTACGTTCAGGTTTGTATACATTGGAATATTGTGTGCACTATTGGGATGTTAGGCAGATATTTTAGGCAATTCTGGTTTGGACCATTGGATAGAATCCAAGAGGGTTATAAGTTATTTTCAGAGAACAAAAGATTACATGCTCACATATCGAAAGTCTAATCAGTTAGAAATCATCAGGTATATAGCCTCTGATTTTGATGGAATATGGATACAATATTTTGTCACTAAGGTGCAATTTGTGAAAACAAATTGCATTCTTTTATTCCAAAAGCAACAGGAGCACATCAAAGTCAAAACACATAGACTTTAAGTTCCTAGTTGTTAAAGTAAAAGTTCAGAGTTGTTAGGTGTCTATAAAGCATATTAGAAAAAACTCCATGATTGCATATCCGCTTACTAAAGGACTAAACCCAAGGTTTTTCATGAGCACATTACTCATATGGGTGTAATATCATTTAAGGATATTTGGTTTTAGTGGGAGTTTGTACTTTTAAATTCTTTTATATTATAGACACATTTTTAGTTATTTCAGTTTAAAGATATTAAGTTTATTTTTTTACAGAAATAAAGTTTATTTGGTTTTTATTCACACTCTGATTTTGGTAAGGTTTGATCAACTGAGGAGGACCAGTTGGAAATAGGCATGTCTAGATCATATTGCATGTAATTTCCATACTACACATCCATACTTGATCTATGTCATTTGGTTGTGTTAATATACGTGATCATGGATAGATTTAGTTACGATATATGTAACGAAAGTTGCGTTGGTTGTAACACCCCTAACTCGTATCCGCTGTCAGAATAGGGTTTCGGAGCATTACTACCATTTGCAGATCACTTAAAAAAATTTTAAATACTTACCGATTCAATGCATCATATAAATAAATATATTACCATTCAATCAACAGTTTGGCACTTGTATAAGCATCAGACAGCAACATTGTTAGTATACTTGCACATATCTCATATAAATTCAACATTGATATATCTATTTTCTCGACATATCGCACTTGAGTTTAATAATAGTCTCAACTTACATAATTTCCTTGTATCAGCATATCAAAGATAATCATATATGTACATGTCATGAAATATATCATGCTCTTACCGTTTCTTCATAAGCATCTATCATTCATTTCATTATATCAATATTTCATGCTCCATCATTTCCATATATTTTATGTATATTTATTCCGGTAATAGCTTATATCTTAACATAAATTATATTCCATGTACTTATACTTATTTCGTTTATCTATCTTCATAATTATTTAATACAACTATTTTCTACATATATTTCCATATGACTAGTTCTTGTAAACATTTCACACAACCATTTCATATAATCATTCGTCATCTCATACATATTACCTGAATTTCAATTGTTCAATAGATGTCATAGCGTCTCCCATCCACGGTCTTATTTATCTTTGACATGATGCCATAGTGTCTTTCAACTATGGTCTTACTCATTTTCTGTCATGTTGCCATGGTATCTTTCAACCATGGTCTTGTTCATTTCATATCACGTTGCCATGGTATCTTTCAACCATGGTCTTACACATTTCATATCAGGTTATCATGGTATCTTTCAACCATGGTCTTACACATTTCATATCAGAGAGCACACTCCCGCGAACCTCATCCTTACAGTGGGATTACTAGTCTAGGCTAAATCCCCTATAATATAAACTCATAGAGTATTGTCGGGATTACCAGTCCAGGCTAAATCCCCTACAATGACAATTACTCTAATGAGCTTGGATCTGAATTACCAGTCCAGGCTAAATTCAGACCCTAATTCGGATTACCCGTCCGGGCTAAATCCATTTTACACATATTCTTCGGGAGGGCTATATCAAGATAGGATCACCCGTCCGGGCTAGATCCTTTTTACCGTCAATTCCTTTTCAGAGATCCATCGAATTTTCCTTTCATTCAACCGGGATTTCTTCCCCTTTTTATCAAATATATCAATGTTTCATCAATTTTCATACAATGAACATTTAAATTATTTTCACATCAATAACATACATTTCAAGCATTTAAGAATATAATTCAAGTTACACGAACTTACCTAATTGCTTGTTTGTGTTTATAATTTTATTAATCCGATATCTTTTCTTTTCCACGATCAAGTCTCATATTTGAGTCGTCCGGATCTTTATAAATAAATTTGATCATCATTTTCATTCATTTCATATTCTAATGCATTTAATTAATGCTCTAGGCAAAATTACCATTTTACCCCTAAACTTTTAATTAATGACGATTTCGTCCTTATGGTCAGGAAAATAAAATTCTTGCAATTTAATCCTTATTTCCAACTATTATTCTCATATGTATTGATAACAGTCCATGAATTCTATAAAATATCAAAATTTTCCATAATTTCAACACTTTTCAATTTAATCTCTAAAACATGTTTTCCCCGATCTTGAACTAAATTAATAATTTCATTCAATTTTGTAATTTAAATAATAAAATAATCCATTTCATGTAATTTGGTCATTTCTGACATTTTTACAAAATTGCACATAAAGTTTTACTTTTATTCAATTTAGTCCTTGAGCCTAAAATATACAAATTAGCCATGCTAAATAAATATTAATACATAGTTTTCCTCCTCCTCCTCTCCATTCCACATCCTTAATGTAGATAACACACTTGTAAGTAACATTATCCATAATGTTTATTATTTACTTTTATGAATATTCAAGCTGTCTATCTGCGTCATAGTCACTAAATTATTTATATCTGGAGATATAGAACTAAAAATTAAGATCTTATAATTTTTCCTGAAACTATACTTATATATCTTATTACCATAAAATTTCCAAAATTTTTTGTTTAGCCAATAAGTACAGTTTATTCTTTAAAGTTACCCCTGTTCTGTTGTCTAACAGTTCTGGCCCTTCTTCACTAAACATTAATTATCTCCTTGTACAGAATTCGAATGATGTTCCCGTTTGTTTCTATTAAAAATAGACTCATTCAGGATTCTAAAAATATAAATTTAAGCTCATAATTATTTTTATCCAATTTTTTATAATTTTACAAAGTCAGAACAGGGGAACCCGAAATCATTCTAACCTTGTCTCACAAAATTCATCATATCTCATGATTTACAATTCCATTGCTTACATCATTTCTTATATAAGAAATTTTACTTAATAAGATTTAATTTCATATTTTATTCATCCTATAATTAGATTTCTACAATTTTTGATGATTTTTCAAAGTTAGGCTACTGCTGCTGTCAAAAACTATTTTAGTATAAGTTATTAATTACCATGTTATAACACCCTTATTTTCTTTTTCTACACCATTTCTCATCACTTTCTCTTATTTTCTCTTCACTAACATATCAAGAACATAGGACCTTATGTAAGAAAACTCTACTATAACATTATTTTCATACTTTGTCAATAATAACAAACTTAAAAACATATTGAAATCTTGATATACTTACCTTGTTCTATTGATACTAATCTTTAACTTGATTTTCTGTGACAGCCCTAAAGTGACCCTAGTCAGAAAGCGGTTTCGGGACCGCTAAACCGAGTCACCAAATTATTTGAATATGATAATTATTGTCTAAAATATGTGAATATGAATGTGTGAAAGTTTTAAGCATTGATTTAGTTAATTGCATGTGAATTTAGTTAATAGGACTTATGTGTGACACTTTTGAAATGTGATAGGTTAATCTATAAGGATCTATTAGTGCATGTAATCAAAGGGGTGGACTTGCATGTCAATTTCCCCTATTTAATTAGTAGTGGCCGGCCATGACAATAAGGGTGGACAAAGTGTGATGGGTAAAACATGTCATAAACATGTTGTGTTAATGGTTTATGTTAGAAATGATAAAATAAGGAGCATGGTAATAAAATAATGAAAAGGAAAATGATGAAGAAAAAAAAAAGAAAAAAAAAGTTCTCATGTTGTGAACTTGGCCGAATAGAAGAAAGAAAGAGAGGGAAAAGAGCTTGGAGAGAATCGGCTATGGTGGTTCACTAGGCTAAGGTATGTTGATGTTGTTCCATGAGATTCATGCATATTTTTAGTTGTTAGCTTGAGTTCTACCTATCCCATAGTCTAAATCTTTGCTATGAGATGGAGATGATATTCGGCCATGGGTGTTGCCTTCTTGGTTGGTGGTTGATGTTGTGGTGATGAGATATGAAGATGAGCTAAGTTTCGGCTAAGGTGGACTTGTGTTGATGTCATTTGCATGCTAAGTGTGAAGCTTTGTAATGATACATGTGATGGTGATTGATGACTCTTGGATTTTCTTTTTAGCATTTTTGAGTTAGACATTAAGTTCTTTGTTTAACCCATGACCAAAATTGAAATGGTATGGTGTCTTGATGCATTCGGCCATGGTAGGAAGTAGATAGAATTGATAGTAAGGTGAAGTGCAAATATTAGTATTTGATTATTAGTGTATATATGTGTATTAGCCGAGTTTTGAGCTTGAAACGAAATGGTATGTAGTCAATACAAGTAACCATATTTGTAGGAAGTATTAAGCATATAATCGGCCTCAACATAGACATGCATATTCGGCCACATGAGGTAGATTGGTGTTGCATGTATTCGGTTAGAGGCAAGCATATTGATGCTTTTATCTTGGCTTAGATAATCGGCTAAAAGAGAGTGTGGGCTAATATGTTGAGTTGATTCATGATTTCATATATATGTGACTCTAATGTCTAATGTATATATGGGTTAAGTACCTTGAGTTTCTCTTTTTGATGTTCAAATGATTAAATCAATTTATTTGTTAAATTAAGCTCAAGAGCAAAGGGGAACTAAATCCGATAAAGGGAAGGAAAAAGTGATCGAATAGCCGTCGAAATCATTCGACAACATCCGAGGTAAGTTTTCGAGTAATGAAACTTAGTTTACGATTTGATTAAGTCATGACGTATAATCATAACTAATATACGGTGATATAATGATTCTACTTGAATTATATGTTGAGTTAATTAGTCTATACGTATGATGGGTAGCCGTATGTGCATAGAGATCATGTCACAAAGCAAACCAAATCATGCTGTTTGTATGTGGCTATTGAGCCGAAAATGGGAATGCTTAATAATTGACTTGTGTTTGAATTCTAGTTATGAAAATGAAATAAAGATGTGTCATGATTTACTGATATGTGCATGAATATTCGGATGATAACCGGGCTAAGTCCCGAAGGCATTTGTGCTAGTGACTAATTCCGGGCTAAGTCCCGAAGGCATTGTTGCGAGTTACTAATTCTGGGCTAAGTCCCGAAGGCATTTGTACAAACTACTATATCCGGGCTAAGTCCCGAAGGCATTCGAGCGAGTAGCTATATCCGGTTAAATCTCGAAGGTACTTGGTTTGGGAATGAGCGATCTTGCTGTAATAATTTCAATTAATACGCTCGTAAAATCCCAACGATGAGGTATGTTTCGTATATGCATTGAAATAATTGATTCCTTCTAAATAGTATTCGCTCAATCGATTAACAAGCTTTCGGCTTTTAGTCAAGTTGATTCCTTATGTATGAATATAAGGATTGGAAATGTGAAGTAGGTATGATTGTGAGAATATGTGCATATGAAATTATCCGTTTAGTCATATGAACGCTATACTTCAATTGTGTCTAATTTCATTGCACAAAACTTACTAAGCATTAAATGCTTACTCCGTTTCTTTGATTCTCTGTTTTATAGATTTTGGTTCGTCATCTATCGGACTCGGGATTGTCAAAGTCGAAGTTGTCCACACTATCAAAGCCCTTTTGGTACACTTTTGGTTGAACTCTGAAAATGGCATGTATAGGACTACCCCTTTTTGTTGTTGGTCATGTACCCTTTGGTTTTGTATAAATTTGGATAGCCATGCGAAAATGGCTTATATATACTTTGAGCATAGCATTATAATCGTTTTGTATGTTGTTCATTGAGAGGTATGGAAATGTTTGGTAACGATTAGCCATTGGAATGGTTAATCATGATCATTTTGGTGCTATGTATGACAAGTTCTAGTTGATTCATGGAAACTATGAAATAGGTAAAGTCTACCTTAAAGGCAGATGCTGACAGCAGCAGTGTTGTGAATTTAAAAAATCACTAAAAATAGTAGGAATGGAATTAAATAGTGAATAAATTATTTAATCGAACCTTGATGAATCTACTTTCATATGGAAGAAACGAAATGATCATATGAGTCGTATTTTAAGAGATATTTAAGTTTTCGTGGAACAGAGCCAGAGCAATTTCTGGATCCCCTGATCTGACTTTGGAAATTCACTATAAATTAACCAGAGATAATTAGAAGTCATGCCCTATATGTACAGAATCCTTCTCGAGTCTAGTTTCTTTAGGAACAAATGGAATAAGTATTGAAGCCCTGTACAAGAAGATATCTAAGTCGTAATGCATGAAGGTCAGAGTAGTCGAACCCTGTAACAGGGGAGACTTTAACTAATAAACTGTACTAATTGGCCTGACCAAAAATTCTAGAAAAAAATTTGTAGATGGACATATGAGTCTAGTTTCAGCAAAAATTTACAGAACTGGTTTTCGAGTTTTGGAACTCGAGATATGATTTTTAAGGTGACAGTGACGCAGTTAGCTAGCTTGTCTGGAAATTTTAAATGAACTGTGTTTTACAATGAAATAAATCCGTAAACACCTCGTGTTCGACTCCGGCAACGGTCTCGGGTACGGGGTGTTACAATTTCTCTCTCCTCCAGCTTCTATTTCTTGAATCCAACTTGATATTCTAACTCCCCATGGTCTCCTTAACATTTTTCTCTCTTAGTAGCTATGGAAATTCTTTTGATTTCTAGGTGAAGATAGTGATTTTTTTGTGGAATGACCAAATTGTAAAGAAAAGAAAATTTCTTTCTTTTCCTTCTCTTCTAACGTTGGTTGCATGCATGGAAAGATGATGAAAATTCTTCATCTTTCCTTCCTTTTATACTAAATAATTAATAATAAAATAATAATGAAATAATAATAAAATAATAAAATATCTCATTAAAATAATATATATCTAATTAAATAATCATAAAATATCATCAACATCATTATTATTTTCTAGATTTCTCTCTCTTCCAATTGACCATTTTGCCCTTTATTATCTTTTAAAATTTCATGCTTGAGTCATCATTTAATTTGACTAAATTGCAATTTAGTCCCTCATAGTTCTTCACCTATTCAATTCGGTCCTAATTCATCCATTTTCCTTAGTTTCTAGATCATTCCACTCTTAAAATATTTACACTATTGGTCCTTCAATTTTTTCATATTTACACTTTAACCCCTCAAATTTTAAGTATTTACTCTTGTGCAACAAAACTTTTCTCACTTTTACAATTTAGTCCTTTCTTGAATTAATATATCATAATATACTTCTCAATATTGACATAACTCAAAATTTCCCTTTTTGTCACTTTATTTCCTTAGTTTACTATATCAAGGATAATATCGTACTGTAAAAATTTTCAGGGTATTACATTTCTCTCCCCCTTAAAATAAATTTCGTCTTCGAAATTTCCTTTTTTCTTTTAATCATGAATTTCATTATTTCTATAGTTCTATAGTTTCTTTCTGTACATATTTACCTAGTTTATCATTTATATCCATTCTCTATCCTTTCATTTAACAATTTATTTTTAATACAATATTTCACATTTGCCTTTCAGAGCTTCTACCAATAGAAATAGAAAATAATATCATATGAATCTTATTATCAAGTGTTCTATCACATATATTGGCTTGGAAAACCAAAGAAAGATAGAGTAGTAGCACTTCTGAATCTATCAGACTTGCGATAATTTCTGTCTATTAGCATATTTATCCAACCTTTCCATATATTGATTATAGCATCCAAACATGAACAATTCCATATGCCTCTGAAAATATCAGTATATATAAGATACCCATATAAAATCCAAAAAAATTTACTATAATATACTCAATTATAACGGCTATATTCAAATATTTTTGCAATTTATTCACCAATCAATTGACTAGTATAATCATCAATAATTTCACATCATTTACTTCACTAAAAAAAACTAATTCAGAAGAAATTTTCAGTTAACTATTCTGTAAATACCATATTTAAAAAAAATTGATTTTCCCATAAATAACTTCTTTCTTTAATAGTGATACTGTATATCTCAACTAGTTTAAGAAAAATCTGATATCTCTATTCGGAACTCATCTTTACTTATTAACTCATTCTCAGTTCCGACTGCATTATCAATTGTTCAACCATTGAGCTTTTCACTTTCCACTTCTGAACTTTAATCAATATAAATCTCATGAATTTCATTGCATATAACTGTATTAGTAAAGGGGTATAGATCGTAAAGCCTCATAATTTAATTTTCATGTATTTACTCATATAACATTTATCATTCTCACGTACTATAAAACATTTATCCATACTTTTACGAGTTCTACTTCATCATAACTAACATTTTTACTCAAAGATAATCATTTTTCTCGTAACGAAAATTGTTTACTTTTTACTTAGCAGAGGCCCAGTAGACTAGATAGAACACTTCGAATATACGGGACTTATACAGAGGTGCATTATTATGCACTATTAAACAGAGAACACTGAAGTGCTATACAGAGAGTACGAATGTGCTGAATGTGCTAATAATTAGAAAGCATTAACGTGCTAGTAATCAAAGAGCATGCTGAGGTCCCTTCATATCCTAGTAGTTCTAATCTTGTCTACTTGGGCAAATTATTTCATACACACATATCACTTTTACACCTTTCGCATAATGCTTTTACATGCTTTACAATTTAATCCTTATACCAATAATCTGTTTATTTGTCTTCTCTACCTTTAATACATGTAATATTTTTCAAAATTCACTATTCATCCATAATTTACTAATAATCCTTATCATGTACTTCATATACCACTTTTATATATTTTGTAATTTAGTCATCAACACAATATTTCGTGTAGCAATATAATTTACTTTTAATAATACACATAACATTCATCATCGACATGTATTTATTCATACATTTATGAATTCCGATTCATTCTAATCAACTTTTTACTCATATACTTGAGTATCGTTTTTAGCATTATCAGAATTATCTTGGGTTAGAAAGCATCTCATTTTATAAATAAAACAAATCTCATCAAAGTCGGGAGATATCATACTATCACATATTATAATGACATGTGTTCTTAGACTTCACATATACTACGTTTGGTCCGAGAACCGACTAAACCGTAGCTCTGATACCATTAAATGTAACACCCTTAACCTATATCCGCTACCAGAACAGGGTTTCAGAGCATTACTACCATTTGCAGATCACTTAAAAAAATTTTAAATACTTACCGATTCAATGCATCATATAAATAAATATATTACCATTCAATCAACAGTTTGGCACTTGTATAAGCATCAGACAGCAACATTGTTAGTATACTTGCACATATCTCATATAAATTCAACATTGACATATCTATTTTCTCGACATTTCGCACTTGAGTTTAATAATAGTCTCAACTTACATAATTTCCTTGTATCAGCATATCAAAGATAATCATATATGTACATGTCATGAAACATATCATGCTCTTACCATTTCTTCATAAGCATCTATCATTCATTTCATTATATCAATATTTCATACTCCATCATTTCCATATATTTTATGTATATTTATTCCGGTAATAGCTTATATCTTAACATAAATTATATTCCATGTACTTATACTTATTTCGTTTATCTATCTTCATAATTATTTCATACAACTATTTTGTACATATATTTCCATATGACCAGTTCTTGTAAACATTTCACACAACCATTTCATATAATCATTCGTCATCTGATACATATTACCTGAATATCAATTGTTCAACAGATGTCATAGCGTCTCCCATCCACGGTCTTATTTATCTTTGACATGATACCATAGTGTCTTTCAACTATGGTCTTACTCATTTTCTGTCATGTTTCCATGGTATCTTTCAACCATGGTCTTGTTCATTTCATATCACGTTGTCATGGTATCTTTCAACCATGGTCTTACACATTTCATATCAGGTTGCCATGGTATCTTTCAACCATGGTCTTACACATTTCATATCAGAGAGCACACTCCCGCGAACCTTATCCTTACAATGAGATTACCAGTCTAGGCTAAATCCCCTATAATATAAACTCATAGAGTATTGTCGGGATTACCAGTCCAGGCTAAATCCCCTGCAACGACAATTACTCTAATGAGCTTGGATCTGAATTACCAGTCCAGGCTAAATTCAGACCCTAATTCGGATTACCCGTCTGGGCTAAATTCATTTTACACATATTCTTTGGGAGGGCTATATCAAGATAGGATCACCCATCCGGGCTAGATCCTTTTTACCATTAATTCCTTTTCAGAGATTTATCGAATTTTCCTTTCATTCAACCGGGATTTCTTCCCCTTTTTATCAAATATATCAATGTTTCATCAATTTTCATACAATAAACATTTAAATTATTTTCACATCAATAACATACATTTCAAGCATTTAAGAATATAATTCAAGTTACACGAACTTACCTAATTGCTTGTTTGTGTTTATAATTTTATTAATCCGATATCTTTTCTTTTCCATGATCAAGTCTCATATTTGAGTCGTCTGGATCTTTATAAATAAATTTGATCATCATTTTCACTCATTTCATATTCGAATACATTTAATTAATGCTCTAGGCAAAATTACCATTTTGCCCCTAAACTTTTAATTAATGAC
Organism: Gossypium hirsutum; assembly: GCF_007990345.1. NCBI lineage: Eukaryota > Viridiplantae > Streptophyta > Magnoliopsida > Malvales > Malvaceae > Gossypium > Gossypium hirsutum. Next base: position 15,255,996 of record NC_053429.1, read on the forward strand.
AATTTCATCCTTATGGTCAGGAAAATAAAATTCTTGCAATTTAATCCTTATTTCCAGCTATTATTCTCATATGTATTGATAACAGTCCATGAATTCTATAAAATATCAAAATTTTCCATAATTTCAACACTTTTCAATTTAATCCCTAAAACATGTTTTCCCCCGATCTTGAACTAAATTAATAATTTCATTCAATTTTGTAATTTAAATAATAAAATAATCCATTTCATGCAATTCGGTCATTTCTGACATTTTTTTACAAAATTGTCCATTAAGTTTTACATTTATTCAATTTAGTCCTTGAGCCTAAAATATACAAATTAGCCATGCTAGATAAATATTCATACATATTTTTCCTCCTCCTCCTCTCCATTCCACATCCTTAATGTAGATAACACACTTGTAAGTAACATTATCCATAATTTTTATTATTTACTTTTATGAATATTCAAGCTGTTTATCTGCGTCATAGTCACTAAATTATTTATATATGGAGATATAGAACTAAAAATTAAGATATTATAATTTTTCCTGAAACTAGACTTATATATCTTATTACCATAAAATTTTCAGAATTTTTGGTTTAGCCAATAAGTACAGTTTATTCTTTAAAGTTACCCCTGTTCTGTTGTCTGACAGTTCTGGCCCTTCTTCACTAAACATTAATTATCTCCTTGTACAGAATTCGAATGATGTTCCCGTTTGTTTCTATTGAAAATAAACTCATTCAGGATTATAAAAATATAAATTTAAGCCCATAATTATTTTTATCCAATTTTTTATGATTTTACAAAGTCAGCAGAGGGGAACCCAAAATCATTCTGACCTTGTCTCACAAAATTCATCATATCTCATGATTTACAATTCCATTGCTTACATCATTTCTTATATAAGAAACTTTACTTAATAAGATTTAATTTCATATTTTATTCATCCTATAATTATATTTCTACAATTTTTGATGATTTTTCAAATTTAGGCTACTGCTGCTGTCCAAAACTATTTTAGTACAAGTTACTAATTACAATGTTATAACACCCTTATTTTCTTTTTCTAAACCATTTCTCATCACTTTCTCTTATTTTCTCTTCACTAACATATCAAGAACATAGGACCTTATGTAAGAAAACTCTACTATAACATTATTTCCATGCTTTGTCAATAATAACAAACTTAAAAACATATTGAAATCTTGATATACTTACCTTATTCTATTGATACTAATCTTTAGCTTCATTTTCTCTCTCCTCCAGCTTCTATTTCTTGAATCCAACTTGATATTCTAACTCCCCATGGTCTCCTTAACATTTTTCTCTCTTAGTAGCTATGGAAATTCTTTTGATTTCTAGGTGAAAATGGTGAATTTTTTGTGGAATGATCAAATTGTAAAGAAAAGAAAATTTCTTTCTTTTCCTTCTCTTCTAACGTTGGTTGCATGCATGGAAAGATGATGAAAATTCTTCATCTTTCCTTCCTTTTATACTAAATAATTAATAATAAAATAATAATGAAATAATAAAATATCTCATTAAAATAATATATATCTAATTAAATAATCATAAAATATCATCAACATCATTATTACTTTCTAGATTTCTCTCTCTTCTAATTGACCATTTTGCCCTTTACTATCTTTTAAAATTCCATGCTTGAGTCATCATTTAATTTTACTAAATTGCAATTTAGTCCCTTATAGTTCTTCACCTATTCAATTTGGTCCTAATTCATCCATTTTCCTTAGTTTCTAGATCATTCCACTCTTAAAATATTTACACTATTGGTCCTTCAATTTTTTCATATTTCACTTTAACCCTTCAAATTTTGAGTATTTACTCTTGTGCAACAAAACTTTTCTCACTTTTACAATTTAGTCCTTTCTTGAATTAATATATCATAATATACTTCTCAATATTGACATAACTCAAAATTTCCCTTTTTGTCACTTTATTTCCTTATTTTACTATATCAAGGATAATATCTTACTGTAAAAATTTTCAAGGTATTACATTGGTCCTATGTTAACATAATTAATTGACAAGATTGTTCGAAATACCTTTTGGATATGATAGTAAAATTTTGAGCTCATAAGGTTATATAATGACATGTAATTATAGAGTAATTAGTATATATATATGGTCCAAGTGGGAGATTGTTAGAAAATATGGACAGCACATGTATAATAAGGGTAATTACATGTTATTATTTACTATCATGATAGGTTAGTCCAAATTAAAAGTGATCTGATTTGGTTAGAATTTATTGAGCTTTAATTATTAAATAAAGTATGGGTCAAATATGTGTAGATACTCTAGTAATTGAGTTCTAATCAAATTCTAATTAATATGCCAAGGTTATAAATATTTGAGTTATGATCCCCAAATTACACAATAAAATATCTTTTCTAATATCCCATCCTTAGGGAAGAGAGAGTAAATATTCTTTAAATTTCTTGTGTGCTAATTTGGAATATCAAATCCTCAATATCGAAAAAAGTTTCAAGAGATTTATGGATTCAAATACGCTTCCAAATTTAGTTTTGTTGTTGATTTATTCTTGATTATTTGACATGATAGATCATGATTTATTAAGTTTTATTTTACAAATCTATTATATATATATATAGGGGGGGGGAGAAATCTTGGGCAATTGAGAAGAAAGAAAGATGAGATGAGTTTGATTGTAATCTTTCCACAAAGGACAAAACATGAGTTTCAAAAAAAAATTGTATTGAAAAAGATTTAATGTATTAACAAACATAACTTTGCTTAAGCAAAGAATGTATTGAAAAATAAACATACGTCGATGTCAAAAATATGCTCTTGTACCCGTTGTACAGCTTTGATTTTAAGCAATGTAACAATCTAGAAATGACATTCGAACGCTGGGTTGCTCTCACATACTTTCAACTAAAAAAATTGACATAATTAGTAACTAAACTTGAATAAAAACAAAGATGCAAATCTCAATTGCAACCGCGGTCTTCTTCCACTAATCTCCCTTCACAATTTTTGGTGCTCTCTCTCATCAGATTTTAAAGCCTCCGCCTGTAAGACTCTCAACGGATAGGACCAAAATTGAAGGAAATCCTCTTCTGCTGCCAATATAATTGAGTGAAGAAGATTCATGCAGCTCTTCCACAATGAAAGGATCATTTTCCTTCTCCTCAATCTTACAATGTCCGTAACATCTTTAGCATACAAGTAATATTTCTTCAAAACTTTTACCACTTTCCATCATCACTTAAAGAATTGCTAGAGACGAAAAAAATTAATTTCAAGGGTTTAATTGATTGTCAACTTCGATTAAGACTTGTAATTTTTTCTTAAGGATTTGAGAATTTTTTTAACATTTAAAGAATAAGAATATAAATAAATTTTATACTTAAATTAAAATAAAAATAGTTCAACAGGCTTCCCCTGTAAAATCTAGACCATAGGGTTGAACAAAAATTTCAGTTTATCAAATACTTCGACCAAAACTGTTTAAATTGAATTCACTTTATTCCATTTGTTCTACCATTTTTATTTGAAAAAAAAAGGATATTTAATTGAAAATAAAGTTATAGTGGTTATTTTATTCGATTAATTCGACTAAAGAATTTTAACATAATCCAGTGAAGTTGATTCAAATTTTCAATTGTTCTCATCCGTTTGGTTAATTCTCCAAGTTCATTCAGCCGCCAATTGCTCAATGAATCAAAATATAGCTAAGCTGAAAAATGAAGATCAGGCTACATATATTATTATATAGGGAGACTAGACCATATATTCAGATACAATAACATTGTCAATCTAATTGGTTCAAATAAACACAATCCAACACCAAAGAAAAAACCCCTGCCTACCTGCCCCGTAGTTTCCACCAATCTATATTTCAAACCAAAACACTGTTCTAAGTAAACAAGCAACGATCAGCTTCTGTTAGATCTACTTCTTTCCAGCGGCAAACGTGAATCTAGTGTTGACAGTATCTGAGGCATCGACATCCCCCCGGACACAACAATTTCTGCCATGGAACAATGTATGACTTATAATGAGCTTTTAGTTTGAAGCAGGAGATGTTAAAGTAATGCTTTCGCTCTATTTCAGTTTTATTCTTTTCTTCTTGCATATATAACCCTCAACGCTACACAATACAGAAATTATGACAACAAAAGAAGATGAATCCCTCACCGATTCCTTCACGGACTGATAGATTTGGTCTGATAACATCATTTGTATTGATGAGGAATATATCACCGATGTAAAGATGATTCGTGGGAACATAGACACAGCATAGCTCTTCTTCACCAGTGTAGCTCTACATTTTTAAAAAAAAATAATAATAAAAACAGCATTCTAGATATTGCAATTGCCTGATGAGTCTTATTATATCTTATTCTTCCACTGTGAAAGTTTTAAAATTGTAGTCAAGCAACCAACTATTTAACTGTTTCTAGGCCATAAAAGTAGATAAGGAGATTCACACACACGCCCAAGTAAAAAAGAGTACATAATGAGACAAAAAGAGAGGAGAATATCACTAGCTCCAGGCAAATGATTTTTGTATAGTGGAAAGTCTTTCCCAACAAGAATGCCATGGAAACAAGAACCAAACCACTCGGCAACAAGCAGTCCCAAGGGTTTGTTTGGAAAGACAAACAATTTAGACATGTCTGCCAATAACATTATATGATGCATGATGATCATGAAATCAAGAAAACAAGAAAAAAAAACAGGGGGAAGCCATGCAGAAATTATAATTTTGGAACAAAAACTTCATTTGCCTACCTGTAGAGAAACAGATGAAGTAATGAACCCAAATGCATATTCACCAATTCGAGGATGCCTTATGATGGCTACTTCCTTGAATGCCTGTGTGTTCTGATCTGAAATAAAATAGAGATATAAAACGTAAAGAGATGTAGAGTAGAGATTGTTGCTAACTGAATCAATTTTAATAATATCACCTACTAAACTAATTTATTTTATGGAAGAAAGACGGAAGAATGCACACCTGGTGATATAGCGGAACTGATCTGCTTGGAGGCATTGTAGATATGACGAACAAATGGCATCCGCTTGATAAACCACTCACCAAGGCCTAGGACAGATGCTCCCAACCATGATGACATGAATACCCCAACCAAGAAGATGAATGTTATAGAAGTTACAAATCCAAGACCTATTAAAGAAGCAAAGGAGAAAACATCCAAGAGGCCTGTTAAGTTAACCAGAATCTTCATACCCTTGAAAGAGACATTCCTAATAAAAAATGACAACTACCAATATTATCAAATGCAGTAAGTGTATTTGCAAAATGCCACTGTTTGAAAACCAATTTAGTAATGTAGTATATAGATATTTAATAAGATATCATGTTAAAGATATATACAACTACATTTCAATAAACTTTGTCCAAGGTTAAAATGTCCTGTGTATACATATAATGGGTGTGGGCGTGTAAGTTTGTCCATTTCACTTCCACACTATCAATGTCTCATTCTTGGAAGTTTTATATGAAGAAAGCCAATAGGCATGTAGGCTGTGGGCATAAAGGAAATTTATGAAAAGATCCCTCCAGTCTAAAAGAATATCATCCAAGCTCTCACAATTATCACAGATACTGTCCACAGTCTCTCAAAAAATGGCAGGACAGAGCAATCCTCGTCATTCAGAAGCCTTGAAGAAAGATAACACAAATTTACAAACTCCAAGATCCCATTAAAGGAGGAAAAGAGTAAAAGATTTAATGAACTATGAAACAAGTTCAAAGGTCTAGATAAGAAAGGAAAAGAAAAGGTTTTAAACAGCTACATGAGATGCTCACCAAATATTTCAATGCCAAGTTGAGCATAAATTGGAGAGAAAAAGCCATCCACAAAGTGAATGAACCACCACGTTATGTAGAAAGTGATTGCTATAGGAAACAAAATGACACTGCAAAACAACTATGAATCAGCTACTGCTATAACAGCATGGTGAATGACAACTAAAATTCTATAAGATAAATTCCATTAACATATATTCACCATTAGAAACCAAACCTACAAAGTTTCTGAGTCTATCAAATACAAGTTTAGCAGAAATTCATGATGGTAAGAGCTACAATTTTGGTAAGATGACACTTAAGTAGCAGAGGAAATCCAAGACAACCAACCAATTCTGGAGAATCTTATTAAGATGAAAGGTGGAAACAAAGAAAGGCTAAATGAAGGTGTCAATCTACACAGATTTCATGTAAAAAATATGACAGACGTATAAAAAAATTATTTATTAAACTTCAGAATTAAAGGCTGGTCAAAAGATTAAACATGCCACCCCCAGTTCACTTCTCAAATGAAGATTTCAGCATATCCCATGAAAGCATTATGAACAAGAAAATTACTATATTGAATAATGGCTAAATAATGCCAAGAAAAAGAGAGTTCAATGCATCCCAACCATTCCACTGGCACTTACTTCTCCAGGCACGTTGTATATGAATTAGCTGAATAATTAGGGAAATCCTTTAAGGGATTTAAATTTATCTCTTATTCCAAGAACAGCTCCAAAATTCAAAAAGTTACTATAACCATAATTCAAAGAAAAACAAAGATATTTGGGTTCAATAAGTTGGTGAAAGCATTTTCACTCAAGATCAAGGATGTAAGACAAGAAGGTGAACTAGAGGTATGTGTGGATTATTTCTTTGGTAAGGAGATAATAAAGCACAATGCAAATCATTATGCAGATAACAACTGTACAAATATCCATCATGTCCATAAAGGAGATAAAAAGAATGCTGCTTACCATCCCGTCATGAACTTCTTTGAAGCCCAGCTCCGGAAAACTTTGTAAAAGGTCTGCATAAGACAAAGCTTTTCAGACAATTTTAAAAGATAATATACATGTGTCATTACATGAGTACATAGGTATATTTCCTGTACAGGCAAGCGGCTGAAAACATGTTTTTTTACAAGATTTCAGTAGGAACCATAAAAATTTTTCTTAACCTACTCCATCAACCAAAGGAAATAATATTAACAAGTCCCATAAGCGGAAGAGTGACCTCAAAATCAAGCCAAGAATTTAATATCCTAATCCTAAACTTATCTGAGAGCATTTACAAGAGAGATCGAATACAAAGATATCAGTAATCATATACTCTCCGGTATGGCCTTTAACATCCGTTATACAGCATCTTAAGCTAAAATATAAATCTCGTATACATAAAAACTTACAAAGCCTCTAAGAGAAAAGGCAACAATTGTCACAAATCTCGGAAAAATGGGGGAAAAAGGGAAAACAATTTCCAAGTTTTCAACAGCTCCAGTAAATTATGCGGGAATCCTACAACACAATAGAACAGTTCAATTTCATTGATATTCTAAAATCAATGAATTCTCAATGAAAATCAATACCCAAATTCCTCTCCATTAACGAGCAAACATTCAAACAAAATCGCATTAAGCTCCATAATATAAGCATTAATTTACAGAATGCATTACAACTTTTCCATCAGCAACAAAAACAGCTGCATACCAAGTCAAGTCGAATTCAATCACAAATGTAACGTCAATTAACAAAAAAAAAAGGACCTCGCGGCCGGCGTGACTGGAAGAAGAGGAAGGAGAAGGTTTGGAGGAATCATCGTGGACGGCGTCAGCGACCGGGATCAGAAGCTCCCGATCTCTACTCTCTCTATCCCTACTCGCCATCACGATCATCGATTTCTCATCGCCCATCACCTGGAAACCCCGCTGCTAATCTCCTTCTCAACAATCCCAAAAACCCTAACCTGCTTCCACCCTTTCTCCCAAGTCACCGTTTAAAATAAAAAAAACTATACATTTAAAAGAGAAGAAGCTAATTTCAATTTTTTGGCAATCGAAACGGGGGATAGGGAAAAGAGAGTCTGAAATCCGCTTCCTGTGACAGTATTTGTACTTGGTTTTTGTATTTAATTTAAGTATTTATATTTATTTAAGAAAATAATAATTAGTAAGGAGATGTTTGGTCACTAATTAAGGGTTTTAAGGAGATAAATAAAGTTTTGTGTTTTCTTTGGTTTGCTGATATTGTCATGTAAATGAGCTGTCGTTGATTATTATTGGGTGCCAGCATTTTGCCTCCATACCCTCCTCTGTAATCCTATTTTATTATTTATCCAAATGAATGATGATGGATTTGGTTGGAATTATTATTTGAGGAAAACAACTCTTGTTAAAATTTGATTCCAATTATCACTTCTTCTCTTTTTTTTAAGTTTACCAGTTGGCATGGGTTGTATGTGATTTCATGTATTTACTTTTTAAATATATTAATTAATATTTTTATTATTTAAAATATATATTTAAGATTTTTTTAATTTATAATAAAAATATATTCATTTTAAAAAATAATTGAGAAGATAAAATAAAATTTTAAAAATAATGAAAATAAATAACTGAAACAAATTGATAGTAAAATAATAAAATAATATACAATATTACTTTGCAAAAAATTATTATTTTAATAATTTATTGTTTTCTTACATGATATTTCACAATACAATTGTAAACAACATTTAAAGTTATATAAATATTATTTAAATTAAATAATAAAAATATATAATATAAAATAATAATAATAATAATAATTAAACATCTGATGAAAGTCATACTTTTTTTTTATATAATGGAAATAAAACCTATTAAATAATACTAAAATATGATTTTTCAAGTAGTTACTTAGAATTTATTCTAAAGGAAAATGCATTGTTAATGCATATATTTATAATGCTAAATATTAGTTTTAATTGATAATCAAGCTAAAATAATAAGTGTAGTTTTTATTGATAATTAAGCTAAAATAATAAATATAATTTAATATGTAAATCTAATTAAGTGGTAACAACTATTACATTGATAATGAAAATATTATTAGTAAAATAATTATAATTTTTAATTTATATTATGTTATTTTTTTAAGTAGAACTTTTAAAAGGTATGATTAAATTAATTAATTTTAGATTAATATACTATCATATTAATTAATATTTAAATAATTTTACTTTTACTATTATCACATTATAATACTAATAAATAAGTATTTTAGTGTAAATATAGTAATATAATTAACAATGGCCCTATTTGGCAATTGGTAGATAATTGATTGTATTGACTGGTTTAACCAACTGATTCTATTAATTGTTTATTTAAAAGTGTTTAGTAAAACTAAGCTGAAAGTTTATATGTGTAAAATGACAAATAATGGCATGGTATATTTTATTGTTAAGTATTTATTTGTTTATAATATTTTATTCTTTATTGGGTTAAATTATTTAAATAAAACTCTATTATCACGAAATTAAAACATTTATTATGGAAATTAATTAGTAATATTTTTGAAAATTTAAATAAACAAATTTCTTAAGTTCCTTATTTGCAAATATTAACCTGGTAGAAATTGATAAATATTAATAATGTATCAATATAATTGTAAACTATATTTTTAGTATAATTATGTCATGTTCTTAGTATGTAAATTAATGATAATTATGTCAAACTCTGAATAAATTTATCAAGTAACATATTTCAATCAATATAAAATTGCATAAGAAATCATTTTATACAAATAAATTAAAAATAAATTAACAGTACATAAATATTCAAGAATTAAATACATATCTCATTTCATATATCTTATTAAATTTGAGAGCATATGACAAATAAAGTAATTTGATTAAACTTTCTTTCTATTTATAAAATAAAAAAAATTCCAAACCCGTGTTTATATTTTTATAATAGATATTTATAAATGATACATGTATGAATCAACTACAATTAGAATCAAACATCATAGATAACACAAATTCATAATAAGCTTTTATGTCAGGGCACCGCAGAATAATTGGAATTTCTCAATATTATATTTTATAATATAAATTAATAATTTTAACTTTTAAAAAGATATTAATTTTTTTAAAAAATTATAAATAATACTTAAAGAAATTTCTCTAAACAAATAACTAAAGTTAAAATTAAACATTTTTATTTAATATACTATGGTCACATGTCTTATAAAATTATTATTTAAATAAGAATTAAAAGTATTTAGTAATAAAAATATTGTTTTAAACTAATGTAGTTTATTTAAAATTTTTATAAGATGTGTTTTTATTTAGTTGTTTAAAACTTTTTTATTAGAAAAAAATATAAATAATATTTTGAACTTTAAAATCTAGAAAATTTGTTTCAAAAATAGTATTTCAGATTTTAGAAACATTTAAAATGCATAAAACTTTTAATAAATTATTTTTTATATTGTGTTTAAAAATGTTTTTTAGTGCTAAATATAAAATTGTTTTAAATTTTAAAATCATTTTTAAAATTTTAAAATGTATGCAAAAAATTTATTTTAAAACAATTTAGTTTTAATATTGTTGATAAAGTAATATTTTAATTTTAATTTTAATTTTATATTTTTAAAAAAATATTTTTTCAACTTTAAAAAATAGGACAAACTACCTGTTTAATCACCCGAGTTTACCCGTGTTCCTATTTTGGTCACCTATTTCAAAAATTTATTATTTTAATCACTCTAGTTATATAAATTGTCAATTTTAGTCAATCTATTATTAAATGCATTTAGTCACCAGACAAAATGCTGACCTAGTCTTCTTTTGATTGGTATAATAATAAATCTAGCCCTTAACATTTTATCCATTCTATCAATTTGGTCATACTTCTAAAAAATTCAAAAAATTTAACCCCCAAATTTGCACAATCTCTCCATTTAGTCTAAATTCTAAAAATTCAAAAAAATTATAATTTTAAAAAAATTAAAGGGTATATTATTTAATATAAAAATACATAAAATAAAAAATATTAAAATTTATGATTATTATTATCTATTAAAATTTTTAGGGTTATTTTTTAAAAAATTTAAAGCTTTTTCAAACGTAAATTTTAAAATACAAAGGAATTGATGACAGCTTACTATAGCCTTTTAATTTATTTTAGAAATTAGATAAATATTTAATTAAATAAAATTAATTAGATAATCATAATTTGTAAATAATTAAAATATCATATTATATTATATTAATATTCATTCTTTTTTACTTTCAATAATCATAAATCAATTATAATTATGTTTTAAGTTGAGTGGGTCTTCAATAACTCTAGATTTTAACTTATAATTTTCATTTTGAGATGTGAATTTTTTATTACACCACACAAATAACATCATTATGAGAAGGCTTAGAAATTGCTTCTCAACTTGTATGCAAAGGAACACAAATTGTGTTATTAGGAACGTTTCCTTCGTTCTCATTGACATAGCACATGAATGAGAAGTTTAAAGCTATCACATTCCCTAGGCTAATATGGTTATCACCAAAAAGATGAAGAAAGGAAGTGGAGTATTAGGCAGGGAATCTCACTAAAATCAAGTGTTTTTGGTAATAAGAAAACAAACAAATCATAGGAAGATTGGCATTGTAGATGAACCAATTTAACATGCATGATGATTTTTGGATTAAGTTTTTCATATCATGCCATCTTCTTAGCTATCAATTAAATAAATAAAGGTTTGATTTCATTTCTTTTTAATATTTTACCTTTAAATGTTTAATATTTATATTTATCATCTTCTGCGCAGTTTATTAAACAAAACAGAAATTAAATCGTAAATATTAAATAATGGAAAAACAAATAAAATTTAAATTTTATAATAATGAATAAGGGACTTATTGGGCAAATAATCAAGCCATGATTTTAAAATTCTAAAACATTTAAAACCTTGGAGGACAAAAGTTATCAATTTAAAAACGGAAACCCTTGAAAATATTCTTCAAAAACACACAGGGTGAAATGCTACAATTAGTTGTGCTGAAATTTCAAATAAATATAAAATAAGAAGGACCTAGATTGTAATTAAAACAGGCAAAAGGCTAAAATTATAGGACAACATAGAGGGACTTTTCGTGGAATTTCTGCATTAACTCAAACTATAAAAGCCAAACTTTCACTCCTTTGTTCATTTTCACCGTTTATGTTATATATATATAATCAAACCAATAATACTTATTCAGTATATTTCAATTTTTATTTTAAATCGTTCGAAAAGTATGGGATTCAAATAAAATTTCTAAAATTGTCCATATATTTTGCTTTTTAAATTCATTTGAAAAATAATTTATTTTGATAACTTATCACATAAAAAATAAAAAATTAAAATAAATATGGAGTTTTCTATGTGCAATTAAAATAGTCTATTCACAATACGATTACTAATAAAATTAATAAGAAAAATAAACATTCTAAGCAACTTTATCTAATTACTTTAGCATTTCATATTTATTGAGTTATTATCTCTCTAAATTAAACATATACTCTTTATTATCATCGATTCATGCTTGACCGAGCATAAATATTTAATAATATATAACTTAGTTAAATTTTGTATAAATAATTTAAAATAAGTATTAGGTAATTAGTTAATTATTTAGTAGGTCAAAATGTATAAAAATTATCTTTTATCAAGAAATTTTCAAATTATTTGAAAGAGATTAGTGAAATAGCATATCATTATATTTAAAAAATTAAAATATATATATCTTAAAATTAAAATACTATTACTATTGTAGAAAAAAAAAACACTCTTTAAACTTAAATCATGCACAAAACATATTTGGAAAATCATAGAATAATTGTATTTGAGTATAATTGTTTGTAATTATCTACGTACGTAATTACTCAAATTCTCACCCTTTCTCCAAGAATTGAAGAGTATAGTTGGGTGCTTCAATTACACCTCATCCAAAGAACTCAATAATTATGGTAATTACTCAAACATAACCATAAATGTGTAATTACAAGTAATTTGATATGGATTGAGGAAGAAAATAGCAGTAAACTAATGAATCAGGACTAAGCAAACGAATACAAGAGAAGATGGAACTATAGAAAACTTACGGTTATAGAAAACATGTAGCTTTCTTTATTAAAAGAATGATTCAAGCCCCAATTCGGGGGTTCAAATTTTTCAAGAAGAATTGTTGTGTTGAAAAGTTATTTATTGTTATTTCAGCCTCTATCTATAGTCTGGTCTGCTTAGTACTTCTAGAAACTCAAGGGTTGATAAAAAGCTTGAAGTGGATTAGTTGGTTAAAAGACTCTTAATGCTTTAAGAGGTCGTGAGTTTGATTACTATTGGTGTTGTATATTTTATTAATATCTTTTTTTTCTTCTTTCCAACTTGTACACACCCTGAAGTTAAGCAATTAGAAATAAGTTTGGATGTAAATGAGTTATTAGCATAGTGATTATTCATAAATTCTTTTTTTAAAGTTTGTTCTGTTCACCCTTAGCAATTTGTCAGATTTCAGTTTGATTCAAACACTGAAAAATCAAAGACTTTATCTGAATTATCAAAAGGCTATCAGTTTTTCTAAAAGATTAAGCTAATTTTTATGTTGAGTTTTTTTTCATCTTTTTTCTTTTCTTTTCCCCTATTGTTGTCCCCTCCCCTTCTATTCTCTCTCAATTTTCCTTTTTTCTCTCCTTTTTCTTCCATTATTTTCTCTTCACCCTTGTGTCACCCCTTTGTGTTCTCTTTTTCATTTTCTTTTCTTTTTGCCAAATTACTGATTACCTTGGCTGAATTCATTAGTATTACTCGAATTTTTCATTGGTTCTTCAAATCTATCGCTCTGGTGGAGTAAGTAGTTTTTCTTTCGATCAAATCTTATCTCGTTTCCTTTTTCCTTTATTTTTTGCTTTGGCCGAATGTTACTGGTGCCATATTCGAATATTCTATACTAACTTTTGAGTGTTATTTTGATTGAAGGACCTAATATGATCGTCACGGATCAACAATGACATCGAAACTCATTTGTGTCTTTGTTATATATCGAAATAGACTAAGTAAGCGATTGAAAATTGAATCTAATTTGACACTATTAATCCTTGTCCTGTCCGAACCTTATAGGGGTGTCTAAAAGCTGGTTTTAATCAAGTTTTGTTCATGTTGTGTACAAATCTAATCTAGAGCTGTCTAGATCTAAGTTGTAGAAGTTGCAGTTACATTAGTGCATCAGATTCACGTAAAATCAAGTGTGGGTTTGACCTTTGTGTGTATTAGTGTTTAAAAAATGATATATTTTAAGCATGTGATTAGTTATGCATGTTGATTTTGGACATGATCAAACAGCCTGGTGACATTTAATAGGTATACCAAGATTGGTAAGTAATAAGAGGTAATGGCCGAATGTTAGGGCTTAAAATTGTGACTGATGGTGTGATATTTGAGTTGTATAATGTGTAGTATTAAACCATGTTGTTGATTGACTTGTTTATTTTTTGCTTATAAAAGCATGTCAATGATTGAGATTGTTAATATCGAAAGCATAAAAGTATGCCACCATTATTGATAAATTTAATGCATGTAAGCATGCCACCAAATTGAGATTGATATCAAAAAGTGTGATTTGCTTCATTGAAAGTATATCATATTGCATTGCATAGGGCTCGAGTATTGATTGGGTGATGGAGGAGTTTCGTGGAGTACCAAGGGTTTATCTGTAACATTGGTTAGTCAGTATACTGCACCCTAGAGTATTGTGGAGTACTGGCGACTTATCGCATCTTACTATAGCTTGTTTGCATATTACTGACAGTTTTAACTGCATATTGTTACTGGTGGTTTAACCACACCAAGCTTCGACTCTTATTGTTTTGGCGTTCGGATGACAGGTTCTAGGGGACTCGTGGTGTATAGCAAATGGATGGGTAGGACTATTGCACTATATCATTGAGCATGTCATATACATATGTTGATATGCCATGTTAAAATGCATGAACTGTATGTTTCTAGTATGCATTGAATACTTATTTTTGCTTAGACTCACACTAAGCTTTTTAACTCCACCCTCTAGTTTATTCTTTACAGATAACCCTCGGGACTAGGGTTGGACTCGACATTTGAAGGCTTATCTCAGATTTTCACATAATACATTATTTTAAATTTTACTTAATTCATTTTGGTTTATTTTAGGGACTGTAATTTTTATTAAGTATGGACTGTGGTATGGGTGATTTTTATTTGGGATTTTTGCATGCATGAGATATTTGAATGGAAACTGAACAAATTAAATAATTGGCCTAACATGACTTAAAATATGGATTTTATACAAATTCGAATGCAACATTTTTTTTCCTGTTGCATAATAGTAAAACAAGGTTTTCAAAAAGTTTGTTGACAAAGTCAACTAAGTTTTTTTCAAACGACACGACTTTATAATAAATTGGACTTAAATTATAGATGACCTAATAAAGTGGTGTTGTTAACAAATCTAATGCAATCGTGCTAAATTTCCAAAAAATTGTTCAAAATAGCGATTTTTAAACCGGACGTTTTTACATGGCCATTTCGGTGGCTAATGTAACCTTTAGGATTCGACCATAACGTCTAGGCCAAGTTTGGGAGGTTACAATTTTGGTTTTGATGTTTTCCTTCTCCTAATTTTGTATGCCCATGCAACTTCATTCCATAGATTTCCTAGTCATGGTTATCAGCAGCTTTAACTAGTACAGAATTGTAAACTATAAAACACCTTCTATGCTCAAACCTTGATCACTAGCCTTCCAAATTTCAGTGAAACAACCTTGACTAAATTAGGATGAAAGTGACTGCCTTGTCCTTCTTTAGAATGCAATGTTGGCCTTGGGGGTAGTTTGGGAGTGCGATCGCCCAAGGCCCAAAGCTGGAAAAGCCCACCCCCAAAAACAATTTCTTCAGCTTTTAACGTGGGGAAAAAATCTTCAACCTTTTAAGCTTTCCAATCGACACTTCATTGTAGGTAGGAAAAAAATAAAATAAAATAAAAAAGGGTCTTCAATTCTTCGCCATAAATGCTTCATCTCCAAGGGCTTCCCCAAGCCTCCTCTAGTTCCCAAATTCCAACTTCTACCATTAAAGCTAATGGAGAATTTCAATTTTCCCCCAAAAAATCAACAATTACTAGCATTCAACCTTCTCTATTTTCCTATAACCATGGCAACAAGAGAAAATTTTCTACAAGTTAAATAGGGTCAAATTTCATTTGAGTAATACATTATTCATTAGTCATTAGAATCAATCAATTGAAGTTATTAATTTTTACTTTATATCTGATGGATTGAGAGTTTGAGATTCTAAAAAAAAAAATCGGCGGTCAACGGCGACTTTGGCACAATAGTCCTTTTCTCTATTGCCAGATTACCAATATTCAACTGACCACTGCGCCTACTTGCTGCTCATGGTGCCTTCTATCTACGGTCTGCCAGATCTACCATTGTTGTAAGTATAATTCTCTCTTCCTCTTTTTTTCTTGTAATCTTTTCATTCTTAATTTGATGACATCTTTGGGTTTTAACCAATAAAGTCATTAAGTTAGCCTTATATTTAGCTTCTCTCCCTAATTTTTATTTTAATAAACCATAGTACAATATACTATTGCATACCTTTTCTTAATGACTTTATGCGATTGAATTTTTAATTGTTTTTGTTACTAATTTAATTTTTTAGTTGTATTTCCTTCACAAATAATTGGATACTTTTTATTATTATTTCTATTTGTAATTGACTATTATAATTCTATTTACAAAATTCCAGTAACTCGATTTGACTTTTGGAATTAGTAAATGTAAAAGAAAATATTCAATTTGGAATTCTTCTATCAGGTGCTATTATTTTATTTTCTTGTGTTACTTGAGTATCTGATTTATCTTTTATATACAATGTTACCGAAAAAAATTTATCTGGAAGTGAAAAAAGGAAAAAGAGAAAATTGCTAAAGAGTTAAAAAAATCACAACAATGTGCTATTGATAAATTTGTTTTTAAAAAAGTAGTTTTTAATTAAAATTTGGATCAATCAAGTGAAAGTTTGCATAATGATGTCAATGTGAATGATGAAATTAATTTCCAAATAAGCCTAATGATGTGCCAAATGTATCAAATATTGAAAATCATTGTCTTAATGAAGAACAAACAATTCCTCTTGATATTAGCATTGATGAAGAATACATAATTCCTTCTTTGGATATTTATGATCCTAGAAACTGGGCTAATCTTAATAACAAAACAATCGACATTTTAGATGAAAAGAGGCCTATATTAAGAGAAATGAATCTTGGTTTTCCTCTTAATAATAATAATAGGCATTTTTCTTACACTTATTTTTCTAGGAAGTTGAGCAATGGTGAGATTAGCGATAGAAAATGGTTGGTTTATTCCAAACATGTTGACAAAGTGTTTTATTTTTTGTTGTAAGTTGTTTAAATTTATTAGTTGTAACAGCTCGATTTTGGGCCTAGTCGGAATAGTGGTTTTGGAACCACTATTTTGGGGCGGAAGAAATTATTTTTAATGTTATTTTATGTGTTATAGCATGATTATATGAGTGCATGAAAAACTTGGTGAGTTAATTTTAGCGTTTGTGAGCTTAATTATGAAAAATGACTAAATCGCATAAAGTACAAAAGTCCTATTTTATTAGATAAAGGTGTAAATTGACTATGAATCATATTGTGGAGGTCTTTAAAGGGAAAATAAACCATTTTGAGAGAGGTGGCCGGCCATGGGAGACACAGAAATAGAAAAGTCAACATTTGGTGGAAATTAGGTGATAAAATTGAATAAAATAAAACAAATAGGAAAAATTGTCATTTTCTCATCTCTCTCCTTCTTTCTCCACCGATTTCTCTTCAAGGAAACAGCCATGTAAGCTCAAAATTTTCAGCAACCTTAAACTCTTGCAAGTAAGTCTTCTTGGTGGTCTTTCTTGATAATTTTTGTGTTTTTGGAACCCCTAAAGCTTAATCTAGCTAACGGGGGGACTATTTTGTGAAATGGTTGATAGTCTAGGGATTTTCCATGAAAGGATTTATGTTGTTTGCTGAATTTTAATGGAAGAAAATGAGTCTTGGTTGTGTAATAAACAACTTTTGTAAAAGGATTTTCACGAAAACACATAATATGGACCATTTTGTAAAGATGGCAAAATGAGTGATAAGTATGAGTAATAATGAGAGTTGTGGGCTGCTCCTAGTATAAAAAGAATTTGACTAGGCTTGGGTAGTGAGAAAATTTGATAAAAATCTATTTACGAGCCTAAGGGCAAAATTATATTGTAAAGTCTAAAGGCAAAACGGTCATTTGCCAAATTGTGAATTATAGAATTTTTTAATTAATGTAATGATTAAATGAGTGAATTTCATCATGTTAGATCAAGAAAATTGAGATTTGAGCTTAAGTTGGAAAGTACGAGGTTATGGACTAAAATGGAGTAATTAGCTGAAATTGCATTCGAGGTAAGTCTGTGTGACTAAATAAGCATGTTTTCCATATTATTGTTAATATACTTGAAATCTATTTTGCTATTATTGTATTTAATTATATGTTGATGGAATATGACATTCCATTGAAATAAGTAAGTTGTATGTTAATAATGCATATTGCATAAATTGTTTTGATTGTGAATATGAGTACGCATGATGAGAAATTAATGTAATAAAGACCCTCGGTTGAACATTAGGAATAGATTTGGATATTCATGCCATAACATTGGGTGATATGTGTGCTAGTGTAAGACATGTCTGGGACATGCATCGGCCATATTATAAGAACCAGTGTAAGACATGTCTAGGACATGCATCGGCATTGAGACGAGAGCTAGTGTAAGACATGTCTAGAACATGCATCGGCCTCGAGATATACAAGCTAGTGTAAGACCTGTCTGGGACATGACGTCAGCTTGTTGTGTGTCAGTGTAAGACCTGTCTGGGACATGGCATCGACACCGATAAATGAAAGCCAGTTTAACACCTGTCTGGGACACGGCATCGGCCTCGATATATGAAAGTTAGTGTAAGACCTGTTTGGGAAATGGCATTGACTTTGATGTGCTAGCCAGTGTAAGTCCATGCTTGGGACATGGCGTCAACATCTTATCCCATGTTTGGGGCTATTGAATATCATGTAGTATTCCAAATGGTTCAACGGGGGATGTATGGTTTATATCGAATGATAGAGCTTATGGCTATGTTATGAGTGGTACAGGCACTTACATGAAATTGATGAGATGTGAATCTAATTCATGTTGTATGATTGATAAGGAATGAATATGAGTAAGTATATGAGCATGTTGAGCAACACAGGAATGTATGCCAAACTCATGAGAAATAATTTCGGTTTATGATACACATTTGATAAGGATGTAAATAGGTAAGTCATGCCTGTGAGAATGATATTGTGATGACCTTATGATTATATGTCTATACTTATGATGTATAAACATGTATTTTTACCAATGTGGTGAAAACGAATTAATAAGGTGTGATAAACTTAGTATCATTAATTTACACTAAAACAGTTTTGGATAGCAGTAGTAGTCCAACTTTAAAAATCCACCAAAAATTGTGGAAATTGAGTTAGAGGCTGAATAAAATATGAAATTAAAGCTTAATTAGTCTAGTTTCACATAGAAGAAACGTGTAAGTAAAGGAGTTTCATACTCTGAAATATCTAAATTGTTGTGAGATGGAGTCAGAATGATTTTGAAATCCCTTGTTCTAATTTGAGAAATTTATTGAAAATTGTACAAAAATAGTTATAGGTTGTAATTTATATGCTTATAATTCTTAATGAGTCTATATTCGAGTCTCTTATTATGAGATAATTAATTTTTAGTGAAGAGGGGTCAGAATTGTCAGACATCAAAAAGGGGTAAATTTAAGGAATAAACTGTACTTATTGGCTGGACCAAAAATTCTTAAAATTTTAAGGTAAGAATATATGTGAGTCTAGTTTTAGGGAAAATTAATGGATCTTAATTTGGAGTTCTGTAGCTCCAGATATAAATAAATTGGTAACTATGACTCGAGAAAATGACATGACCAGAATATAAGTAAAAGTGTAATTATGGTTGTATTATCTTGAGAAGCATGTTGGCATATGGCTTATTATTTTCATATGGACTTACTAAGCATGAAGCTTACTCCCTCATTTCCATTTCTTTTAGCTTGTTAGGTTAGCTCATGGTTGAGATCATCTGAGGCAGCATCACACTATCAAGTCTCTACCTTTGGAATAATGAAGCATATATTAGAAATTTCAAGTGAGTGGCATGTATAGGGATCTAGTTTATTGACATGTGTTATTATGCTTTGGCCAAATGTATTTCCTTATATTGAGTTATATGTATATGGCCATGAGATGTGGCTCATATTGATTATGGCTTGTAAACCTAGTTATTAATGTCATGTTTAATGTTTATGATGCGATTATGTTTGTTTGCCATGCTTGGTTGGTAATATGACATGTGCGTTGGATGTACGCTCTATGAACAATTGAGGTGGTCATAGCTATGTAGTGATTGTACGTTATATAAACAACGTGATAATGGTTGAACATGAGTGCCTGATGGATTAGTTGGTAACCATAGTATAATGGTAAAAGTGATCGTCAAAATGACAAGTCTTATGAATGTGGATTAAGGAATCTAGACTTGGTATTGCATGAGTAGATGCATAGCTTGTAAGAGGACATGTTAATGTTATGAAAATGTCTTAATAAAGGTTGTTTAATCACTAACATGATGCCATGATTTGTGGTTTTAATATGCATAAGGTTGTAAGGGTTTATGGGTAACATGAAGGCTTGGAAAATAGCCTAAGTGTTGATTACATAGGCTGAGACACGGCCTGGAGACACGGGCGTGTACCGTGTGGTTCGATTTGCATGCTGACGTCATAAACAGAGAGTTACACGGGCGTGCCAAAGGCACACGGGCGTGTCCCTATGTCCACACAGGCGTGTGACCCTGTTCTATGGGATAATTTTCTAAGTTTTCCTGAAACTTCTCAAAGTTATCGGTTTAGTCTCGAATCAATCCCGATGTATGTTTAGGGCTTCATAGGCCCGTGTATGGGACATTATGCATGTGTATGAAAAGTTTTGAATTAAAAGAAATTTTGTAGCCTAGTTTTTGCATGCTTGTGAACGATTAAGTCCGGTAATGCCTCGTACCCTGTTCCAGCGTCGGACACGGGTAAGGGGTGTTACATTAGTGATAAAAGTTTGTTAGCAAATGAGGGTTTGTAATAGCCCAATTTAGACCTTAGTTAGAAAAGTGGTTTTGGGACCATAAATATGAGTCAGAAAAATATTTTAGTATTATTTTCTGTGTTTATAATATGTGAATTAGTATGTGTGAAAGTTTCATATGAAAATTCGATCATTTGTGTGCTTAATTTGTGAAAAGGACCTAATCGCGTAAAATGTAAAAGTGGCTAGCTATATGTTAAAAGTGTTTAAGTGTTATGGTTTTATAAATGTGGGGTCCTTATGTTGTTATTAGACCACATGGTTAATGGATGGACAAAAATGGGCTTATATTAGTGGAAATTTAAATGTGTTTATAAAGGTTATAATGGTAATTAGTAAATTACATGTAAATTAAGTAAAAACAAAGCCAAAATTTCATTTAGTTCATCCATTATTTACCAAAAAATAGAAAGAATAGATAGGGTTTAAAGCTTTAGAAGTTTCGACACACACAAAGCTTAATTAAGGTATGGTTTTTGACTCGATTTTTGATGATTTCTACGTTTTTGTGATCGTTGTTAAGTGTTCTAGCTAGCCCATGCTTAAATTCATGAAATTGTTGATGATTTGATGAGATGCCATTGATGAACTCATGAATTTTGTGATGTTAAACGGTGAAATATGAAAGCTTGGTGATAGATAAATATGTTTTGCATTGTAATTTTTGATGAAATTGCTTATTATGGACTAATTTGTGAAATGAAAAATTGAGGGGTTGAAATGTGAAATAAATGAATTTTTTTGGCTCCTAGTGGTCCTTATGATATTCAGCTATGTATGGGTTCATAGAAATTATGTGTATTTTGTGTTTTTGTGAAATAGGGACTAAAATGTTAAAATGTCAAAAAATGAGGACTAACTTGTAAAATGCTCTAAATATGTATATATGGATTGAGTTGAATGTGTTGGTGATTAAAAGGGTTAATTTTGAATACATATAGATCAAGAAAAAAGAAATTCGGATTTAGATTGAGGGAAATCAAAGATTATCGAGTAAACGATCCGAATTGTCAAATCCGAGTACGAGGTAAGTTCGTACGTGATAAATGATGTTATAGTTATGTTTTAATGCTTTGATAATGCATAAATTGTATAGATATTTGATAACGGTTTGAGCATGATGATAATCGACTATGTTCTGCACTAAGTGTGAGTTTGAAATAGCTTCAGCTAAAAATGGCACTAAGTGTGCGAGTTGGAATAGCTTCGGTTATATGAGGCACTAAGTGTGTGATACTGAGATAGCTTCTATTTATTGAAATGGCACTAAATGTGCGAGATTGTTACGGCTTCGGCAAATCACTGATGCACTAAGTGTGCGAATTCTTAAAGCATGGAAAGACTTCCGAATGAATTAATGTATTTAATTGAGAGGTGAGGATGAAATGAATAAATACAGGAAAGTTCAGTTATGTTCAATACCTATGTGGTAGATGATAATATGTGTATGAAGCTTGATGAATTTGTATGAACTTATTAAATGAGATAGAATAGAATTGATGGATGAATTGTGAATTACGAAGTGTTTATTAGTTGATGTTTCGCATATTATAAACTGTTGATTATTTATGGTAAGAACTTACTAAGCTTTAAAGTTTACTGTGTGAAATGTTTTCTGTTTTACAGTATTTTAAAGCTAGCTCGGATCTGGGGATCGTCAGCGACATCAATCACACTATTGGACATTTATTTTGGTACTATTTTGAGAGTTGTATATGTGGTATATGACATGTATAGGCTAGTGTCATTTTGGTATGTTTTGTGTTGTGACTAGCCAAGAGATTTGGCTTGTAAATATTGGTATGTATGGCCTCTTAAGTTGGCCTAAATGGTGTGTTTGATAAGTAAGATATGTGATGTTTATAATGTTTATGTGATGGTTTATTATGGGATATTGAAGTAATGAGTTTGTGCATTTGGAACTTTGGTAAATTGTGATGATGTTGGCATATTGAATTGGTTGAGGTTATATAGTTAAATATGTAATTACATTGACATGTTTTGGTTGCCTTTAAATGTATGTAAATAATGCAAAAATGTTGTGGTTTTGGTGTGCTTGAGATAGATGGGAAATGTCGTTTAAACTAAGCCTAAATTTGCCCCACACGGAATAGCACACGGGCATGTGCCTCAACCGTGTGTTTGTTATAACTTAGTTATGCAAGTCAGTCTCGAGCACGGCCTAGACACACGGGCGTGTCTGGTGGTCGTGTAAGGCACACAGCCTTGGCACATGGGCGTGTGTGGCCATTTCGAAGGGTACACGGGCTAGACACACGGGCGTGTGGTTGGCCATGTGACCCAAGTCAGTTTTGACCACGGCAAAGACGCATAGGCGTGTCTTGTAGCCGTGTAGTGAAGTCAGTATGTATGCCCTGTTTTGCCATGGCTTAGACACACAGGTGTGCCTAATGCTGTGTGAGGCACACAGCCTGTTCACATGGGCGTGTGACCTTTATAACTTTGAAAAATATTTAAGTTTCGAAAAATTTTGTATGAGCTTGGTTTAGTCCCAACCTCTTTCTAAAACATGATTAAAGTCTCGTTGACCTTTGTAAGGGACTCTATAATGATGTGTGACTTTGTTGTTATGATGTTTGTGAAATGAATGCAAAATGTTTAAATATGTTCAGTAATGCTCCTTTATCCTAGTCCGGCGACAGATACAGGTTAGGGGGTGTTACAAGGTTTAAGTGATTTGAGGCATATTAGTGAGAGGCTCACACAACTTGAAAACAGTGTTGAGCATATGACTAATATCAATACTTGGAATGAAATGAGAGTAAGGTTGAATAAAAATGAAACAATTGATAAAAGCTTGCAAGAATAGATTATGAAAAAGAAAGAGCGGTAGAGATAAGTTTTACCTAGAATACTTTCAGTTGTGAAATATCTTGCTACTCATAATTTCGAGGATCTAATAAAAAACTCTATCAAGATAGCAACGATAATTTCCCGGGATTAATTGAAATGATTGTAGAATTCAATGTGATAATGCATGATCATGTTAGATGCATTCAACACCGTGAAATTCATTATCGTTATCTTGGGCATAAAATTCAAAATGAGTTAATTTTCTTTTTGACCGATAATGTTAAAAGTTCTATAGTTAAGACCAACAAAGAGGCGAAATATTTTTCTATAATTCTTGCTTGTACCCCTGATATTGGTCATTAAGAACAAATGAATCTAAACAATACGATGTATGAATATGTCAACTAATAAAATAAAAATTGAGGAGTACTTTTTAGAGTTTATGAAAGTGGATGATACATTTGGATTGAGACTTTTTAATGAATTACAAGATGTTTTGAAGTCTTTTGATCTTAATGTTAATGATATAAGTAAGGTTGAGTATTCGATTGAGTTGAGTCAAATCAATTCAAAAACATTTTAAGTTAGTCGAGTTGATGAATCTTATTTTCGCAACCAAAGTCAATTTGAAATTTTTTCTAATTGAGTAAAAAAATTTCTAGTCAAGTTAACGGATCCTATTATTTATACTTAATGTTGCGTTTACATCGACTAATTATTTAACTAGTAGACGAAGTATAAGATTATTTAACTACAGAAGTAAGGTTGATGGGTAAACATTTATCAAAATAACATAGTTTTGCCTTTCAACTTAATGGTTTTGACTTTTAACTTTAAAAAAGGTAAATATTTATCAAAACGATGTAATTTTACCTTTTCTCGGATTTTCAGATAACTCGAATTGTATAATTCATATTCGAGTTAAATTGAAAATTTTAATTTTTTTATTTAAGTTGATCTGAATAACTCGATTAACTCAAATAACCCAAACTATTTAATTCAAAATTTGAATTTTTTATCGAGTTTTTCAAATCGAATAGAATTTTGCTCATCCCTAGATGTAAGGGCTTATGGTTATGATAATGGTTCCAATATGAAAGGGAAGCACCAAGGTGTCCAAAAGAGATTTCTTGAAATAAACTCGAGAACATTATCTATTCCTTGTAACATCCCAAACTCGGCCTAAACGTTATGGCCGAGCCTAGAAATGTTACGAAGAAGGGTTTTGAAATCAATCTTAAGTTTAAATTTCTCATGTTAATTGTTACTGAGGGAGTCCACGTTTTAGGAAAACATATTATTTAACTCATTTATAAAACCGTCAATTGTTTGTCTTTTTAAGTAAAGCATAGCATTTGCAGCGAAAGTTTGAAAGTCGTTGTTTTTGAAATCCGAACTTGTATTTTCAAAAACATTTGTTGCATAAAATCATTGTTTGTTAAACGTAGCAGTTTAAAAGTCAAAACGCATCCAAAATCAAAATTATAAACAAACAGTCCAAATAGTCCCAAAATTACAAAACTCTCAGAAAATCCCAATAATTAAATAATTTACTAGTTAAAAATAATTTTCAGAGTAGTGATCACCACTGAGCCTCCGTCGCATCAACCCGCCTATGCTTGAGGATTATCTCAACAGAACAGACAAACAGATGCAAGTTTTCAAAAATTCAGTGTGTAACTTAACAGAGACATGCATGCACATAAACTCAGATTTCTCAATATATCAGAACAAAAGTAGACATAAGTCCTTAACAGAATCAGATCATATTAAACTCGGATTATCAGAACATACATATATGCAAAATCCTACCCCCATCCTTTACAAACCATCTCTGACCATCCCAATACACCATGTGGGGTTTAAAACATCCACTCATCCCAACACACTACATAGTCTAACAGCCTAATTTTCAGTGGTGTCGGAACAGTGATTCGAGATCACTAAATCCGAAAAATGAGTAGGAAATATTATTAATTTAGTGAGTATAAGTTAAATGTGAAGTTAGGAAAAATTTTGAAATAGTGAATAGTGTACTAAAAATAAATATTAAAATAATTAGAATCGAAAACGAGGTATCGAGACCTCAGGAATTTTAAATCGAGCCATAAATATTTTTATAAATATTTATGGAGTGTTAATATGTTAGTATTAAAGTTTCGTTAAGAAATTTTAAAGTTCTGATAGTTAATTGAACAAAAAGGACTAAATTGTATCAAATGCAAAATTGTGGGAAATGATTAAATAGCTTAATTGATAAAAGAAAGAGGGTTTAAAAGGAAAATAGACCCAAGTTCTATTTGGGCTGGACGGAAAGGGCATGAAATCAGTAAGAAAATAAGGAGAATTAAGGGCAAAATTGGAAAATTGTAAAATTTACTTAATAAAGCTAGGACTAAAGTGGAACTATCTAGATTTCTCTTTATTTTTCTGCATTCTCATCAGAAAAACGCCATGGAAGAGTTCTATTAAGCTTTTTTTTTCATATTTTTACTTCAAGTAAGTTCAATTCTTGATTATTTCTTGAAATTTTTGTGTTTTAGTGACTTTTTCAACTAGGTCCAGTTGTTGAATTCATTAGTTTTTGATTCTATGAAAGAAATTGAAAGTTTATATGCATATGTGCTGGAAGTATATGATTATTTTGCATGGAGTTAGAGCTTTAAATTGTTTATATGTTGATTTTATTGAAAGAAGTGAATAGAAAGTGAATGTTTGGGACCTAATTATAAAAGAGTTTGAAGTTAGAGTTTTATGTAGAAATTCTGAATTTCAATAGTTATGGAATAACTTATAATGTTTAGGAAAAGTATTAATTGAGAAAATTATCTTAATTTAGGGGTTAATTGAGCAAGGACTGAATTGTATGAATTG
Organism: Gossypium hirsutum; assembly: GCF_007990345.1. Taxonomy (NCBI): domain Eukaryota; kingdom Viridiplantae; phylum Streptophyta; class Magnoliopsida; order Malvales; family Malvaceae; genus Gossypium; species Gossypium hirsutum. Next base: position 15,282,775 of record NC_053429.1, read on the forward strand.
TGAAATTTGGGGCAAAATGGAAATCAACATTTTGCACTAAAACTGTTTTAGACAGCAGTAGTAGTAGTCTAACTTTGAAAAATCACCAAAAATTTTATAAATATAATTAGAGGATGAATAAAATATGAAATTAAATCTTATTGAGTCTAGTTTCTTATAAAATAAATGATGTAAGCAATGGAATTGTAAATCATGAGATATGATAAATTTTGTGAGACAAGGTCAGAATGATTTCGGGTTCCCCTGTTCTAACTTTTTAAAATCATCAAAAATTGGATAAAAATAATTATGGGCTTAAATTTATATGTTTAAAATCCTAAATGAGTCTATTTTCAAGAGAAACAAACAGAAATATCATTCGAATCCTGTACAAGGAGATAATTAATTTTTAGTGAAAAAGGGTCGGAACTGTCAGACGGCAGAACAGAGGATACTTCAATGAATAAACTGTATTAATTGGCCCAACCAAAAATTATGAAAATTTTATGGTAAGAAGATATGTGCATCTAGTTTTAAGGAAAATTAGCAGATCTTAATTTGGAGTTTGATATAAATAATTTAGTGACTATGACATGGGTGGATAGCTTGAATATTCACTTAAGTAATTAGTGAAAACTATGGATAAGGTTACTTACAAGTGTGTTATTTATACCAAGGATGTGGATGGAGAGGAGGAGGAGGAAAAATATATGAATGACTCGTGTATAAATTGATCACATGCCCGATTATAATCGATAAGTGTTGAATTAGAAATGATATAATGTTTTATTTGGAATATTTATTATGAAATTATGATTATCGCTATAATACAAAAATCGAACTTGTGAGTTTATATAACTAAATTTAGTGACCATTTGTTAATATTATTAAATTTGAATATTATTTTATGAATGGTGATTAATATTTATGTATGTTAATTGTTGAAGATAAGTAAATTATGTACAAAAGTTATGAAATTGAACTGAGAATTTCGGAGGAAAGAAACGCAGGAACAAGTACGATCTTTCAGTGAAAAAGAGGAATTGACGGTAAATTACCCAAGTAAACTGAGATTCAAAATTTGTTGTGAATTCTCGTGTTTGCTTTCTATTTAGCTCTTATGAGCTTCCGTTAACTCATATGAGTTTCAGTTAACCCTTTTGGGGTTTCAGTTCAGCTCTGGTGAGCTTCAGTTAGCCTTCGGGCTTCCGTTTAGCACTTATGTGCTTCAATTAGCCTTCGGGCTTCTGTTTAGCACTTATGTGCTTCAACTAGACTTCGGGCTTCAGATCACGATGTACTCAAATCCGTAAGCCGTTTCTTGAATGGACAAGTTGGTAAGTTGTAAATGTAACGTGTGGAAAAAGAAATGTAAGTAATGTTATCATTATTATATTGAGCTCAATTATGTGATTTTGTCATTCAGAGATTGTGTTTGACAAGATATATTAGTAAATTATGAGTATGTGAATCAAAGTGACAGAATTTAAACACCTAATGAGGTTGAGCTCATTCACACGAATTTGTCATTTGAAATTGTGATTGACAGGAAGAAACAGTGAATTGCATACTTATCAATGGTTACACATAATTATCTGAAAAACAAGAAAAATGACGGTTATTGATATATGGAAACGTGAGACATTGATATATGAATGTGGAATATGTTTGATAAATGTGTTCATTCTTAATTATGGAATTATGTACCTCATGTGTGCTATTTGCATAAAGATGATATTTCAAATACTTTGGTGAGTAAAGCTTAAATATGAAATAGTATGAAATCGAGACAAGTTGTTATGAAAATATATTTAAATTATCTGCAAGTGTTTTGTACTCCTCGGTAATGCCTTGTACTCTATTCCAGCGACGGATACGGGTAGGGGGTGTTACACATAGTGTTTTTATGACACTTATCAGAATAGTTGCAGTCAAGCTGCCAATATATCGGCGAAATGTCGCCTCACAGATCGCTTCCTCCACATATACAAATCTCACCCCATACATAGATACGAATAATAGATAACGGATATAATAGAACTAACATATCTCACATGCTTATATACAGATAACATTATATTACGAATTAGTCAAATCATACATATCAATTTCTAAATGCTCAAATCAGTCTATCAGAATTGCAGATATCATGTAATAGGGTTTGTTTTGCCCTTACCGACCCTACAGAAGGCCCACAATCGATCGAAACGACATATGTGACCCTAGGAAAAATTTTAGAATTTTGGGCCCATACGCCCGTGTGGCCTACACACCCAAATTGGCCTTACTCGTGTGGCTCACACGGCCTAGCCCACAGCTCACATGCCCAAATCGGCCTAGCCCGTGTGACCCATACAATCACACACTCGCCTTACACACAGTTGTGTGTTGCATACGGCTGGGCACACACCCGTGTGGAGTCGACAGGCCATTTTTTTTGGCTTTCATCGAACCTCGTTTCCTCATGTTTTCGTTACACACTTCGTTCGTTTTTTATACTACAGCAAACCTGAGACCACTAGAACTTAGAAACAACAACCAAACACTGTATTAGCAATAAATTTATGAACTCAACCAAGAATTTATTCTAATTAAAGCCTTTCAAAACCTAATTATGCTCAACATTTACCACCAACGAGCAGAACACTCAACACTCAAAACAATGGAGGAGCACCAATCGCTTCTTGTCTTTCCCTTAAACAAGAAATAACGAACACCATTAATGGATTTCGCAAAAAAGAATTGAAATCTCCCACAACACAATACTGAAAAGAACTACTAAAAAGATTTCCTAATCAGCATGAATCGAGGAACCCTCAAAAGCACGATGATGACAAAAGAAGCAAGGGAAAGAGAGAACATCAGAAAAGGATTGGGAAATAGAAAAAAAATAAATGTCAAAAGAAAAGTGGAGAGGGAAAATTTGGGGAAAGGAAAAATAAAAAATAATAAAAAATAATATTAACCCACTAAAATCGACTTCAGATTCTCATCCAATAACATCAGAGTTTCAACGAATCCCTGTCACACCACCAAAACAAAAATTATCATCTACGCCCACACGAGGATTTGAACACGAAACCTAAACGCAAGCTAACACGTTACTACTGCACTAGTAGACTCATTCTAATACAATTTGACTAACAATAGGATATAAGTCAAACCGCCAAGGGATAAGCTAGGATCAAAATAGCAAGAATTCCCAACAGTGGGACTTGAACCCAATACCTCAAACACACACCCAAAACACTTAGCCGCTGAAGCAAATACTCAGTTATGACAGATTTCACAGAAACAAAGTTAAATAACTAGGGCGTTACATTCCTTGTGATTATCATGGTTTGAATCTTACTCTTAGTGGTAGGACATATTCTTGCATTAGAGCTATTTTATTTTTTTTTTGGAATTTGTTCAATGCATATATTCATTGTTTTCAGGTTCTACAAAAAGATGGAAACTATTGCTTGATAATGTCCTAAATTAACTGTGAAATTTTCATGGGCGAGTCAAATTAAAAGTGTTAAGTCTATTAGATTTCAAATTCCCCAAATAAGATTGGTTTTGTCGGAATTATATGAATCTTGTGATTATGCAAAATCAAAGAGTGAAGTGGTGGTCAATGCACTTGAGAGTTTGGCTTTTTACTTGGTATGGTAATTTGGTATGAAATTTTATTTGCTATAAATATGGTGAGTAAGAAATTGCAATTTAAGTTTATGTACGTTGACACCACCATAAAACAATTAGAAGGTATATTGTCATATTTTGAAAAGTATAGAGATGAATATTTTACTTCTAGTATGAATATTGCTAAAAGTATGCACTTGATATGGATGTAGAGCTTACCCTTCCGACAAAATGTCGTGTTATTAGAAAAAATAATAATTTGATAAGAATAACCAAGAGGATGAAGAAATTTAGTCAGTTGATGAATTATTTAAAGTTGATTATTTTTTAGTATTGTAGACATGGAAATTACTTCTTTGAAGAGCATATTTGAGCAGCTAAAAACATTTGAAAGTATTTTTGAGTTTTTGTTTGATTCAAACAAGTTAAAGTCATTGGATCAAAAGGAATTGAGAGAATGTTGTGCTACTTTCGCTCTACCTTTTCTCATAGTGATTCATCAGATGTTAATTCAAATGATATTTTCTCTTAATTGAAAGTTTGTAATTTATTTTACCGAATGAATTAATGTCAGCCACTAAAATTCTTGAGTTTGTCGAATATGCATATTGCTATCTGAATGTTTCAATCACTTATAGAATTTTTTTAACAGTCCCTATGACTGTGGCATCATCTCCAAGAAGTTTTTCAAAGGTAAACTTAATCAAAACTTACTTAAGGTCGTCAATGTCACAAGAACGATTGAATGGTTTGACAATTTTATCAGTCGAGAAGGATTTTCTGGGAAACATTGATGTTGGTATTATCATTAATGATTTTGCATCTCAGAATACTCGTAGAACTCATTTTTTTATGATTCTTTGTGTTTTTGTAATTAATGACATAGGAGTAGATTGAATGAATTTTTTTTTTGAATTTTATTAGAAAATATCTTATTCTCTTAATGTAATAAAACATATTATTTTAATGAAATTCCTAGTATATGTTTTTATTTTATTGTATTACATTTTATCATTTTTTTCAAAGGAATCCAATTTATTGTTTCGCCTAGGGCCCAAAAATGTCAAGAAGAAGCCTATTAGAAGGTTTTGACAATAGGTGCTTAGTGTAACTAGCCATAGCTTCCCAAGGTGACTCACCAGACTTCAATGCTATTCTTTCTAAACTCAAGCATTTCCTTCATTTGGTCCAAATTAGTTAAACTTTTATCATTCAAAAGCTTAGGATTGTATTTCTCCTCATCTTTGAACAATTCTGAAGTATTGGATGTGGGAAATCTTGTGTTATATATGGATACCATGAAACTAAGAAATCCCTTTTCTCGTCGTGAAACAAATTTACCTTGCGTGATGGATTTTAGTTTCTTAGCCATATCCACATCATAGAATTCAATAATCCTCAGCTCTATGTTTTAATCTTTTCAACTTTGCAGCTTCTCCTACACCTTAATTTGGTAAGCATGGGAAAACAAGAAGTGCACCAAAACAAACTAGTGAAAATAAATGGAAAATATCATCACATTGCAAATCTGCAGTCACATTAATTCCTCTTTCAATAATTTTTTTTTCTTTCAATAAATCCAAGCAAAAAAAATAGCTACTCTTTTTCTTGCATAGCAAGGAAATGGAGACTCGAACATATTGTGAAAAACTATTAAGAAAGTACAAATAGTTGCACACAAGTACTGCCAATCACAATTTCTTGAGATTCTTTTGTAAAAGAGGCAGCGTGAGAGAAAACGAATGACTTATCAGATAATGCACTAAGACCACATTATATGAATGCAATGATGAGAGAGAAAAAAAGCCTATGTTGTTTGAAGGTGTAATTGCCTTATTGTTTTACGACACCATTTGAATTAGACCTTCCATGTCCATAGAGTTGCTTCCAATATTAGTTACAGTTGATCTCTTGAAATATGATTTATTACTTTCAATAAGATCATTATCTTGGCTCAATATTTTTACGTTGAAGAAACCTTCAGACACATCAAAACAAATTCTATTGGACTGTTTATTTTGTATTACCAACAACTGTACATCAGATGCATTTTTATACATAGCTACATACTCCTTGAAAAGGGCATTTCTTTCACATTATTGGAATCATTTGATTAAAGTGCCTTCTTTAGTTGATTAGGCTGTGTAATCAATATAATAGAAACAAAAGGAAAAAAGACAATGACTATGGTGCTTCAGTAGTTGTAGCAGCTTTAGCAATATCTTTAGCTGTTATAATCTCTTGTGCTCCCTTTTGAAACTAAAAATAATCACCCTCGATCAAAAAAAACATCGGGCAGCTAGCTACAAAGTCATCCAACTTCCCGTACCCTTTTTTATGATCAAGCTAGTGTGATGGTGGAAGCACATTACCAAGTTTAATTGGCAAAGTTGAGCTGGTTTGAATTCTACCACCAGCTAAAATTGTACGAACTATACATGCCAATAATGACCTTTCATCAAGCAAAATGATCCCTGAAGTCTTGGCCAATATCAATATATCAGTCTGCCTACAAAAATTAACTTTTCAGGTGAAATAACATTAACACCATAGTTGATTGTTGTTCCACTGAAATTAATAGAGTGCTCATGATTGCTCATGTTCAGAATAGTTAGCTTTACATTTAAGGTAGCTATTACAGTAGCTACATGTTGTTTTGCAATGCCAAGTTCTCTACCTACCTCACTCATGATCCGCCTAAATATGTTTGGCATTTTTAGGCCATATATAGTCTTAAAAGTTGTCTAAAAAAAAGAACAAACTAGACCAAGAGGTTCAAACAAATAATTGTTGTCTGGATGCCAAGGAAAACAATCATATGAAATTATCAACAAAAAAAATCTTCGTTTGTACTTCTTTCACCAAGACTCTCTCCTAATGTAGTAATGTCTATTTCACTTGAGATCATTGGAACCAAATTTTCAGTAACATCTTTCACAAACTTACTTTTCATATCAAGTGCAAGTAATTTTCCTCTAAAAGGCTGCATCACCTTTACGATGTTACTTGCCTTCAAGCTATCTTGCTATTTCTTAAGTTCAACATTGAATTCTCTCTCAAAAGAATCTGTTTTAATTGTAGAAATTGAATCAGCTCTTTTTATTTAGAATTAACACCCCACATGGTTTCCCTTAAGATATCCAAGAGATTTTCAACTTGCCTCCAATCCTTCCCTTTTTTTAAAGATGTGTTTATAATTGTATGAACAACTAAATACTCTCCATGAACCGTATGAACATCAATGGCTTCACTTTCTTTAGGATATTCATCATAAATTGGTTCTAACATATCATAATCTTCTTATTCTACATACATTTTGCAAAGAGAAACAACAACTTCCACGTTGATTCCTCCCTTGTTTGATTGAAAGGCATGCATCGACCGCTCCTTCAATTCACCTCTTACCATATGATCTACGAGTCCAACATCATGAAAGGGGTTTTCTTCCTCTCCAAAATCAAATTTAACAGTGACACCGCCTTTTGGAAAGTCAAACTGGTTGTGGGCACCTTTTGGAATTTCCATCAAGGTTCTTTTTTGTTCTTGTTGTTAGATTTGTAAAATAAATCTGAAATAAAACTTAATAAACCAAGATCTATCATGTCAAATCATCAAGAATAAATCAAGAACAAAACTAGATACGAAAGCGTACCTGAATCCATGAATTTCTTGAAGTTTTACCAGATCTTGGGGATTTGATCTTCCAAATTAGTACAAAAGAAATTCAGAGAATATCTGCTCTCTTTCCTAATAATGGGATATTAAAAAAGATATCTTGTGTATAATTTGCGGACCATAACCCTAATATATATAACGTTAGCATATTAGTTCTAATCAAATTCTAATTAGCCCAACATTAATCAAAATTTGATTAGAATTCAATTACTAGAGTACCTACACATATTTGACCCATACTTTATTTAATAATTAAAGCCCAATAAAATTTTAACCAAATTAGATCACTTTTAATTTAGGCTAACCTATCATAATAGTAAATAATAACATGTAGTTACCTTTATTATATATGTGACGTCCATATTTTCCAACAATCTCCCTTGGACCACATATATATACTAATTACTCTATAATTACATGTTATTATAGAACCTTATGAGCTCAAAATTTTACTATCATATCCTAAAGGTATTCCGAACAATCTCGTCTATTAATTATATTAACATAGAACCAAGGCGACTTTTATTACATATATCGTAACTAAATCCATCAGTGATCCCGTATATTAACACAACCAAATGACATAGATCAAGTATGGATGTGTGGCATGAAAATTACATGCAATATGATCTAAACATGTTTATTTCCAACTAGTCCTCCTTAGTGAGATCAAACTTTACCAAAATCATAGTGTGAATAAACCAAATAAACTTTATTTCTGCAGAAAATAAACTTAATATCTTTAAACTGAAATAACTGAAAATGTGTTTATAACATAAAAGCATTTAAAAATACAAACTCCCACTAAAACCAAATATCCTTTAAATGACATTACACCCATATGAGCAGTGTGCTCTTATAAAACCTTAGGTGTAGTTCCTTAGTGTAACACCCCTCACCCGTATCCAACGTCGGGATAGGGTTCGAAGCGTTAACGGACTTAAACATTCATAACAACACATAACATATTACCAACCATGCATGGCAAACAAGCATATGCACATCACCAATATCAAACATAACATAAATAACTAGATTTATAAGTCAGAATCATTAGCCCACTAAAGACCAATATATTTGGCCAAATTATAATAACACATGTTATAAAACTAGGTCCCTATACATGCCACTCACTTGATAATTCTAGCATATGTGTTTATACTGTCAACGTGTTAGCTCGATAGTGTGATGCTGCCTCCGACAATCTCCAACCCTGAGCTAGCCTGACAATACTAAAAGAAATGGAAAGGAGGGGGTAAGCTTTAAGCTTAGTAAGCTCGCATGAAATAATAATAAACAATTTACTAATATGCTTTCCATGGTAAAACTAACCCAATTGTACATTTACACATCTTCTGGTTAAGCTGCTTTCTTGAGTTATAGTCACTAAATCATTTATATATGGAGTTAGGGAACTCTAAATTAAGATCTGTAAATTTTCCCAGAAACTAGACTCATATATATTTCCACCAAATAATTTTCAGAATTTTTGGTCCAGCTAATAAGCACATTTTATTATTCAAATTCTCCCCTTTTTCGTTGTTTGATAGATTCAACCTTTCTTCACTAAAATTTATTTATCTCATAGTATGAGACTCAGATAATGTTCCCATTTGTTTTTATTAAAATTAGACACATCAAAGATTCTAATAATATAAATTATAATCCATAATTATATTTCTACAATTTTTAACAATTTTTCCAAGTCAGAATAGGGGATCTCGAATTCATTCTGACACTGTCTCAAAAAAATTAGAATATCACATAATATACAACTCTTTTGCTCCCCCTGTTTCCTTTATATGAAAATAGACTCATTGAAATTTAATTACATAATTCATTTGAAATTTAATTCAACTTACACAATTTTTGGTGAATTTTCAAAGTCACACAACTGCTGCTATCCAACACAGTTTTACTACTAAAATTCACTCTTACATAATTTCACTTAATCCATTTTGTCTTATCGAAGTTCACTCAAATATCGAGCATATTGCTCAAAATTTTCTTAAACATATACCTGCACTTATTCATCATATAATCATGTTCACATGTATTTTTACTTAATCGATTTTCCTGTTGAACTCTTCGGAATAATAACTGATACTCAGTTGCCTGCACATATTTTCACACTTGTAGCCAAAGCTATCTGGTACGCATAGTAGCCTGCACTTAGTACTACACATGCGACCAATTATCCGGTACACGTAGTAGCCTGCACTTAGTACAACACATGTGACCTAACCATCTGATACACGTAGTAGCCTGCACTTAGTACTACACACGTGATCGAAGTTATCGGGTACGCATAGTAGCCTGCACTTAGTGCTACACATGCGACCAATTATCCGGTACACGTAGTAGCTTGCACTTAGTACTACACACGTGACCTCATAATAGATCATTCGAATCGTTTCTATTCCGAAGGCTCAACTGGGAAATTCCTCACTTTCCAACATGTTACAATTTATTCATAGTCATTTTTCAATTTGCAATTTACAACAAATAATCATTCTATAGGCAGCCACATTTCATATGATAATAAAATATAAAATAAAAATAATCGATAAATTATTTACGTACAATCTTACCTCGGATCCAGAAATGACAATTTACCATTCTAGTCCATAACCTTGTATTTTCCCGATTTAAGCCCAAATCTCGATTTCCTTGATCTATAATATCACATTTAGCCTACTAATTAGTCACACTATTCATATGGGTCTAAAAATCATATTTTTACAAATTTTCATTTTGACCCCTAAACTTTTGCATATTTGTACTTTTTCCCCAAGGTTCGGAAATTAAAATTATTCCTATCTTCTTATGTTTTACGACATGCTGATCATTTTTCCCTTCTATGGCAACATCAAATTCTCACTCTAACATCTACTTATGAACATTAGGTATTTTTACCGATTATACTGTTTTACTCGTTTTCACGTAAAATCGCTTAGCAAAAGTTGTTTAACACAATTTTAAGCTTCATATTCTACCATTAAACATCAAAATACATGCATATCATTCATGGGTAAATTTTTAAACATAAATCCTAGCTCAAAATAATGGTAGAAATGAGCAGATTATGTTACCAGGATTTCAAAAATACATAGAACATTAAAAACGGAGCTCGGAATCACTTACTATTAAGCTTGGAAGCTTGGAAAAACCCTAACCATGATTGCTCTTGGTACATTCTGTTGTAGCAAGAAGAAAGGGACACATTTGGAGTTTAAAATTTATGTTTTAATTCATTTTACCCCTAAATGACCAAAATGCCCTTTTTACTATTCTTTCAAATTTTACCCAATCAAGACCATTTTTGTCCAACAAGTTATACAGTGGTTTAATTATCATTTAAGGACCTCCCATTTAAAATTTCATAACAATTTGATACCTCTAACGTGCAGAACTCAATTTTTTCACTTTTTTACAATTTAGTCCTTTTTACTAAATTGAGTGCCCAAACGTCGAAATTTTCGAACGAAATTTTCACGAAATCATTTTGTGAAATCGTAGACCATAAAAATATAATAAAAATGAAATTTTCTTCATTGGATTTGTGATCCCGAAACCACTGTTCCGACTAAGCCCAAAATCAGGATGTTATATTTCTCCCCCCTTTAGGGATTTTCGTCCTCGAAAATCTTACCAAAAAAAGTGGTTTTTGTTTTTCACTTGGATTCCTCAATCCTATAATCGATGTCAAAGAGCTTTCACTCAGGCTAAACTTTTACTACATGTCTCTTTAAATTTTACATACAAAAATCATAAGTGGTATTCACTTTACAATATTTTTACTGAAACTTATACTAAAAAGCTCATGTACTCAAAAGTCCGATCCATACCATCATGTTATATATACATTCGCACCCGAATCCTTTCGGATTCGAATACTAAAACTAGTCAGTTCATCTCAACCTCATACTCTTTATAATTTCACACAGTCCAATTATTTGTCAATTCAACCCTCAGCTACTTTTTATTTCAAGCCTCTTCCGGCTTTCTAAAGAAATCATGATATGAAACTTGGATCTCAATCCGATTAGTGGGGATTAAAATTCCATGATATCCAAAATTCATAAAGACACGAAATTCTATGAATCTGGTGAGCAGACATTCGGGTATACCAGCATAATTTACACATCTCAATACGTTTAACAACGCTACATATCACTTCTCTCTTTCAAGGACAGGAATGATCCAAACAAGAAAATCCATATTAATCTTTTCTATTTCCATTCTAATTCCGAAACGGTAAAAATAATTCTGATGATTCTTGCTATACATCTTTAAACTTTCAACATTTTAAGAATTTGTACTCAAAGATAAACAATGATCGTTTCAGCATTTTTTTTAATACCCAGATTATCTTCACATTATCAATATCATATCTTCTTATTGTATATGATTCTTCTAGGAAACATACACTTCTTAATTAGACTATTCGTCTTTTTACCCTTGAAGAAATAAAATCTTATTCTCAAGTATGCACATCTCATTAAATTCTAGACATATACTCTATACAAATTGAACAATCAAGTCGACCTTATTCATCCGTAATTGATATTTCAAGAAATTCTCTCTTCTAGTCAACAGAACGATTCAACATGTATTATTCCAAATTCACTCATCATACCAATCGAATACCTTAACAAATGCATTAACATAAGTAATACTGATACCTCAACTGAATACATTAACTCTGATTAACTTTCTTGAGAAACGAAATCCACCATACACAATTTCTCATCGATTCTCAATAGGCAGAATATAATAAAATACCACAGAAAAACAGAACCATGCAGGTCAGAACCCAATCAAACTGACAATACATTCGTCTAACGTTAAGATCAAGGAAAATTTTCATAATATAAGAATTCATCAGGGATTAGATAGCCCCAATAATATTTCCAGTATCAGGTAATCTCATACAATATCTCAATAGAGATACAATATCTCAATAGAGACAGTCACAAACTGTGCACTATAATTACCATGCTTGAACATTTCATATTTCAAACATTATTCCTTTAACTATTTCTGTCGTCCCAAATTCCATAATATTCCCTTTACTAAGAAAACCAACTCATGAGGGAATTTCAATCAATACATTTCTCGACATCATACCAGGATAGATTGTTTTACCAAAATTAACCTTTTTCGCTAACTGCGATATTGTGAAAATTAAACAATCTTTTCGTCAATATGATATCTTTCTAGCTCATGTCTATACTTATCAACCGATTCTAAATCTCTAATCATGCTTATAACCATTCCATCATTGAACTCTTTGGTTTCTCACCTGGAAACTCATTCAACATAAATCTCAGGAATTTCCCTTATAAAACACCACTTTGGTAAGGGGGAGGGGGTCGGAGGGCCTCTGACTCAACTCTCATATACATGTAACACAGTTTTCATCATAGCAATCATATTTCAATCATGTCATTCATTTCGAGTAACAAACATTCATATTGATTTTACACCCACTTTCTAGTTATCTCATTTAAATAAGTGTACTTATACATGTATTTCAATGTTTACTAGATAATATTACTTATCCATTCATTAAATCAGACAAGTCAAGCACATAATATCATATAAGGGCCAAACAAACATGGATAAGTATATCACAGTCTAAACTTTCATCTTACACATCATCATATACATATCATTACAATCATATATATCGGTCCAAGCAATTTAATACATTTACTCAAGTTATACGAGCTTACCAATCATAATCATCCCAACCAATATACATGAATATTCATCTTATCAATATTTTTGATAAGTTACTCAAACACATGCATTTGTTCAAATAAATTGATCATATATATCATGGAATTATCTATTAATCATAGATAAACTCATTTCACCATGTACACATTTCATGAATCCTCATTCGTACCTTTCCAAGTTTCAGTTCATCATGACTATACTTTACTTGAATATTTTAGCATCACATTCAACATGGTCGGTGTAGCTCGGTTGGAGAGTACCTTTATCTAAACAAAGTGGTTCTCATAGCGTCGGGAGACATCACACTATTACGGATCAGTGACATGTATAGTTGGACTTTTACACAACCTAGGTTAGTCCGGGAACCGACCAAACCATAATTCTAATACCACTAAATGTAACACCCCTCACCCGTATCCAACGTCGGGATAGGGTGTGAGGCGTTAACGGACGTAAACATTCACAACAACACATAACATATTACTAACCATGCATGACAAACAAGCATATACACATCACCAATATCAAACATAACATAAATAGCTAGATTTATAAGTCAGAATCATTAGCTCACTAAAGACCAATATATTTGGTCAAATTATAATAACACATGTTATAAAACTAGGTCCCTATACATGCCACTCACTTAATAATTCTAGCATATGTGTTTATACTGTCAAGGTGTTGGCTTGATAGTGTGATGCTGCCTCCGACGATCTCCAACCCTGAGCTAACCTGACAATACTAAAAGAAATGGAAAGGAGGGGGTAAGCTTTACGCTTAGTAAGCTCGCATGAAATAATAATAAGCAATTTACTAACATGCTTTCCATGGTAAAACTAACCCAATAGTACATTTACACATGCTCTGGTTAAGCTACTTTTTTGAGTCATAGTAACTAAATCATTTATATCTGGAGTTACGGAACTCAAAATTAAGATCCATAAATTTTCCTAGAAACTAAACTCACATATCTTTCCACCAAAAAATTTTAATAATTTTTGGTCCAGCCAATAAGTACAGTTTATTATTCAAATTCACCCCTTTTTGCTGTTTGACAGCTTCGACCTTTCTTCACTAAAATTTATTTATCTCATAGTACGAGACTTGGATAATGTTTCTGTTTATTTTTATTAAAATTAGACTCATAAAATATTTTAAGCATATAAATTATAACCCATAATTATATTTATACAATTTTTAACAATTTTTTCAAGTCAGAACAGGGGATCTCTAATTCATTATGATACTATCTTACAAAAATTAGAATATCACATAATATAAAACTCTTTTTCTCCCCTTGTTTCCTTTATATGAAAATAGACTCATTAAGATTTAATTCCATAATTTATTTGAAATTTAATTCAACTTACATAATTTTTGGTGAATTTTCAAAGTCACGCAACTGCTGCTGTCCAACACTACTTTACTACTAAAATTCACTCTTACATAATTTCACTTAATCCATTTTGTCTTATCGAAGTTCACTCAAATATCGAGCATATTAATCAAAATTTTCTTAAACATATACCTGCACTTATTCATCATATAATCATGTTCACATGTATTTTTACTTAATCGATTTTCCTGTTGAACTCTTCGGAATAATAACTGATACTCAGTTACCTGCACATATTTTCACACTTGTAGCCAAAGCTATTTGGTACGCATAGTAGCCTGCACTTAGTACTACACATGCGACCAATTATCCGGTACACGTAGTAGCCTGCACTTAGTACTGCACACGTGACCTAACCATCTGATACACGTAGTAGCCTGCACTTAGTACTACACATGTGATCGAAGTTATCGGGTACGCATAGTAGCCTGCACTTAGTACTACACATGCGACCAATTATCCGGTACAGGTAGTAACCTGCACTTAGTACTACAGACGTGACCTTATAATAGATCATTCGTATCGTTTCTATTCCAAAGGCTCAACTGGGAAATTCCTCACTTTCCAACATGTTACAATTTATTCATAGTCCTTTTTCAATTTGCAATTTACAACAAATAATCATTCTATAGGCAGCCACATTTCATATGATAACAAAATATAATAAAATAAAAAGAATCGATAAATTATTTACGTACAATCTTACCTCGGATCCAGAAATGGCAATTTACCATTCTAGTCTATAACCTTGTATTTTCCCGATTTAAGCCCAAATCTCGATTTCCTTGATCTATAATATCACATTTAGCCTACTAATTAGTCACACTATTCATATGGGTCTAAAAATCATATTTTTACAAATTTTCATTTTGACCCCTAAACTTTTGGATATTTTCACTTTTGCCCCAAGGTTCGGAAATTAAAATTATTCCTATTGTCTTATATTTTATGACATGCTGATCATTTTTCCCTTTTATGGCAACATCAAATTCTCACTCTAACATGTACTTATGAACATTAGGTATTTTTACTAGTTATACCGTTTTACTCGTTTTCACGTAAAATCGCTTAGCAAAAGTTGTTTAACACAATTTCAAGCTTCATATTCTACCATTAAACATAAAAATACATGCATATCATTCATGGGTAAATTTTTAAACATAAATCCTAGCTCAAAATAATGGTAGAAATGAGCAGATCATGTTACTGGATTTTAAAAATACATAGAACATTAAAAACGGAGCTCGGTATCACTTACTATTAAGCTTGGAAGCTTGGAAAAACCCTAAACATGGCTGCTCTTGGTACATTCTGCTATATCAAGAAGAAAGGGACACATTTGGAGTTTAAAATCTATCTTTTAATTCATTTTACCCTTAAATGACCAAAATGCCCTTTTTACTATTCTTTCAAATTTTACTCAATCAAGGTCATTTTTGTCCAAAAAGTTATACAATGGTTTAATTATCATTTAAGGACCTCCCATTTAAAATTTCATAACAATTTGATACCTCTAACATGTAGAACTCAACTTTTGCACTTTTTACAATTTAGTCCTTTTTACTAAATTGAGTGCCCAAACGTCAAAATTTTCGAACGAAATTTTCACAAATCATTTCGTGAAATCATAGACCATAAAAATATAATAAAAATAAAATATTCCTCATCGGATTTGTGGTCCCAAAACCACTGTTCCGACTAAGCCCAAAATCAGGATGTTACACTTAGTAAGCAGATCTGCAATCATGGAGTTTGTCCTAATATGCTTTATAGGAAACTAACCACTCTGAACTTTTACTTTAACAATTAGGAACTTAGAGTCTATGTGTTTTGACTTTGATGTGCTCCTGTTGCTATTGGAATAAAAGACTACAATTTGCACTTTAGTGACAAAATCTTGTATCTATATTCCATCAAAATCGAAGTATATATACCTGATGATCTCTAACTGATTAGATCTTCGATATGTGAGCATGTAATCTTTTGTTCTCTAAAAATACCTTATAACCCTTTTGGATGCTATCCAATGGTCCAAACCAAGATTGCTTAAAATATCTGTCTATCATCCCAATAATGTACACAATATTTCAATGTATACAAACTTGAATGTACATTAGACTTTCCACTGCTAAAATGTAAACAATCTTATGCATTTTTGTAATCTCAAAATCATTCTTAGGGCATTGGTTGAGGCTATACTTATTATTGACAAGCAGTATGTCATTAACATATAAAACCAAATAAAGAACCTTACTCCCACTAAACTTATGGTATATACGATTATTAACAAAATTCATCTCTAAATCGAATGAGATAATCATTTGGTAAGTTTTGTAATATTATTGATGAGAAGTCTACTTAAACCCATAGATGAAGTTCTTTAATTTGCAAATCATTACCTTTGCATCATCAGACACAAAGTTTTCTAATTGCACCATATAAATGTTTGATCAATGTTAACATTGAGAAACCATTAACTTTATATTCATCTGATGTAGCTTAAGGTCAAAATATTCCACTAAAGTCATTATAACCATTTCTCTAGTGGACCTTTTTAATGACATTCATTCTTGAGGTTGTTGAGTTTGTTCTTTTGGAATAATTACCTCATCTTAAATAGGGATTTGTTCAACATTGTCTTATAAAGGTAAGATTCACTTCTTAATCCATGATAGGTATGAGAACCTAAACATCGTAGGAACTGAGTTAGAATTCAATTCCTCTTTAAAAGCAATGTCTCTAACCTTATTTCTCTCTCCAAACTCAACATCCTAAAAGAATGTTGCAATTCTCATATCAAAAATATTCCTAATTGTGGGATCATAAAACTCATAGCCCTTAGATCGCTTAGAATTTCCTTGACCCTTATACTTTATAGACTTCAAAGAAGTCAGAAGTGATGTCATTTCAACATTATCATTTTTAGCAAAACGTTTCTCAATTTCGTCAAGGAAACTTTGGCCTGAGTAATCTTTTTAGATTCTTTACCCCTAAAGGCTTCTAAAATGTTGTACTTCGTGATCATTAGACTCATGCAATTTGAACGATCCTACCTTTCAAAATCCCTTTTAACATAGGGGTATTTTTCACAGTGAGAGGTATGAGTAGTTCTTCCCTTAGTGCAAGGTCTATGTTCATACAACCAAACACTATAAGTAAGTGCATTTTCCATTCATTGAAATTAGTTCCATTAAACATGGGTATAGTGTAACAGCTAAATTTTTCAGTGGTATCGGAAAATAGTGATTCGAGATTACAAAATCCAATGAGTAAGTTTAGAAATTTTAATAAATAATAATTATGGGCCAAGCGTGAATTTAAAAGAATTTTTGAATTAGTGAATTTTGCGATTTTAAAAGAATTAATCAGGTAAATTGGGTTGAAAACGAGGTATCGAGACCTCAAATTCATAAACCGAGACATAAATATTTTTAGAAATATTTATGGAGTGTTAGTAAGTCAGTATTAAAGTTTCGTCAAGAAATTTTAAGGTTTCGGTAGTCAATTGGGTAAAAAGGACTAAATTGAATTAAGTGCAAAATTATGAAATGTGATTAAATAGCTCTAGTAATAATTAAAGGTGGACTAAATAGGCAATTAAACACCCATTATTGGGCTGGATGGCATGTGTGTGCAGGAAAAAAATCAAGTGTGAACAAGGGGCAAAATTGGAAATTTTGCAAATTAAACATATAAAACAAGACAAAATTGAAAAATCTAGAGATATCATCTTTCTTCTTCAGAAAAAATGCCATGGGAGGTCTGAAAGTTGCTTTTTTTCATACTTTGACATATGTGAGTTCAATTCTTGCCCTTTTCTTTGAGATTTTTATGTTTTTGTGACTTTTACAATTAGGTCCAAGTGTTTAATTCATTAGTTTTTTATTTTATGAACAAAATTGAAAGCTACCATTGATAAGTTTTGGATGTTTATGATGAACTGAAATAGATTTGAAGCTTTTATTTTGTTGTTTGATGATTTTATCAAGTAATTTCAATAGAAATTGATTTTAGAACTTAATTGTGAAAAAGTTGTGAATTAAGGTTTAGTGTTGAAATTTTGATTTTTAAAGGTTGTGTAATAGTTTAGAATGATGGAATAAAATTTTAATTGAGAAAAATTAGCTTAAGTGATGGGCTAATTGAGCAGGGCCTGAATTGTATGACCAATGAAATTTAAAGGAAAAATGGTAATAAACATCTTCAATTAAAACAGTTTGGGACAGCAGCAGTAGGTTAACTTTGAAAAATCACCATAAATTGTAGAAATTGAATCAGAGGATGAAAAAATATTCAATTAAAGCTTATTGAGTCTAGTTTCTTATAGAAAAAACAGTGTAAGCAATTGAATTGTAAGTTATGAGATATAATAATCTTGTGAGACAAGGTTAGAATGAATCCGGGTTCCCCTGTTCTGACTTTCGAAAATCACAAAAATTTGGAGAAAAATAATTAGAGGCTCAAAATTATATTTTTAGAATTCTTAATGAGTATATTTTCAAGATAAACCAACGAGAATATTATCCGAGTTCTGTACTATGAGATAATTAATTTTAAGTGAAGAGAGGTCAGAACTATCGGATAGTGAAACAGGGGAAACTTTAATGAATAAACTGTACTAATTGGCTAAACCAAAAATTTGAAAATTTTATGGTGGAAAGATATGTGAGTTCAGGGAAAATTTATAGATCTTAATTTGGATCTCTGTAGCTGAAATGAAAAATAATTTAGTGACTATGACACGAATGGACAGCTTTAAATAAATTTATAAGTAAATAGTGAGATCATAGATAATGTTACTTATAAGAATGCTATATACATTTAGGATGTGGAATGGAGAGGAGGAGGAGGAAAATAAATAAATAAATAAATATATGAATTTTCAGCTAGCAAGGGTTTTGTTGGGTTTTTCACACAGGAAGAAAAACATAACTAAGTTATCCGGATAAAATATGAAGCTCTTGTTAAAGCTAGAGCAACAGAGTAATTATTCCGGATGAAATATGAAGCTCTTGTTGAAGTTAGAGCAACAAGGTAATAATTCTGGATGAAGTATGAAGTAAGTTTGAGATTCAAAGACTTAGGAGTTGTAACCAAACGAATAGAAGCAAATGGGATGAAAAATTTAGAGAAGTATTTCATCTGGGTAACATACATACTGTTGTTTGTTGCCACCCTTAATAGGTTTACATTTAAAATGGATAATTTGTATGTTTTAGACTCAGGAACTAAATTGAATAAAAGAAAAACTGTAGGGGTAATTTTGTAAAAATTTCAAAAATGACCAAAATGAAAGAAATTAATTGTTTTATTATTTAAATTATAAAATTGAATGAAACTATTAATTTAGATCAAGATCAGGTGAAAACATGTTTTAGGGATTAAATTAAAAAGTGTTGAAATTGTGGAAAATTTTGTTATTTTATAGAATTTATGGGTTTTTATCAATATATATAAGAATAATTAAGTTCGAAACAAGGATTTAATTACAAGAACTTTATTTTTCTTTGGCTAAGGATGAAATCGTCATTAATCAAAAGTTTAGGGATAAAATGGTAATTTTGCCTAGAGATTAATTGAATGTATTAGAATATGAAATAAATAAAAATGATGATCAAATTTATTTATAAAGATCCGGGTGGCTCAAATATGAGACTTGAACATGAAAAAGAAAAAGTTTTCGGATTAGCAAAACTATAAATACGAATAAGCAATGAAGTAAGTTCGTACAATTTGAATTGAGTTATTGAATGTTTAAATGTATGTTTTGGGCTTTAGGGGCCCAATAGAGGGACATTATGATTATTTTCAGAATATGAATAATAAATTATTCAGAATATGAATAATAAATTATTCAGAATTATCTGAAAATGCTCAGTAAACTTTGGTAATGCCTCGTACCCTATTCCGGCAACGGATACGGGTAGAAGGTGTTACATATAGAATTTATATTAGCAGATATTATGGTAGTAGAAGATGAATTAGCTGAATATAGAACAAAAAATAAGCTCACATCAATATTCATAAGTAAACAATAAATCCAAGATAATGGCTAATCCCATCTCAAGATACAAAACACAACATTAATATCATGTCTTTGGACAATAATATTAACAGTAAACGATACTCTTGTTGTAGCAATCAAACATTGACAATAAATTATGTCAAACAATTAATTAATCTTTGGACTAACTTATTGCTCACATAAAATACATTATAATTGTCACACATTTATCACCACAGTTATCGTTGAAATTCTGCCAAATATTAACTTACCTTTGGGTCAATTAATAAATGCATGAATCCCAAAAACATATAATCATCTTGATATTACAAATAAACTAATCTATACAAAAGAGGTCACTTTGGCGGCATTTTGTTTCAACTAGTCTATTTAAAATATTAGACATCCTTAATTAAAACCTAAAGCCAAAATCTGAATTTATTTGTTTCAAAATATTTCTTTTAATTTCATCTTTCAATTAAATTAAAAGATAATAGTATATATATGTATATATATTTATCCCAAAACAACATACAAAGATATTGGCAAATATAATAATAGCTGAATAAATCAAAATGACCTCACATAAGACTTTAAATTTAAACCAAAATAATTTGAATAAAGGAAAACCTCATATCAAGATATCAGACACTCCATTAATATTCCATCTTTGGACAAAATATTAACTTGTAATTGATATCTTGGTGAAGTAATCAAACATTGACAATAAGAACATGTAGAACAATAAATCTTCCTTTGGGTCAATTTATTACTCACATGTAAAACCGAATAATTGTCACATGTTTATTATCATAGTTGCACATGTAATATTATTAACTTTCATTTGGGTCAATCAATATTAACATAATTTAAGTTACATCCACACAACCTTTTATATTTTAAAATAAAATAATTTATACAAAAAAAATACTTTAGTGACTTTTTGCTTCAATTAAGTTATTTTAAAAAATATATAAACATACCAATATTCAAAATTAAAGTTTCTTCAATAGTCAAATGTCAAAACTATTTTTTTATTGCTTTATAGACTTCGAAATAATCTAAAATAAGGTTGTCTTAATCGAAAACCTTAATTTTTGACTATTTCTTTTTGTTCCAAAATCATATATATCAAAACTAAACAAAATAATGTAGTGGTTCAAAGCCAAATAATTAACAAGCACCTGTATTCCTAATTTTGGCATGGATAAAAATACCAAAACAATTCACGCATATACATGTATTCATAATCAATTAGAAAAACTTACCCTGAATTTACCATGTAAATCTAAAATTGTATTATGATTAAATAAATATTCACACGAATACTTGAA
This sequence comes from Gossypium hirsutum, assembly GCF_007990345.1. Lineage (NCBI taxonomy): Eukaryota > Viridiplantae > Streptophyta > Magnoliopsida > Malvales > Malvaceae > Gossypium > Gossypium hirsutum. The sequence goes on from NC_053429.1 coordinate 15,304,538, forward strand.
AACTACTTTCAAGCCAATAAATGTAAAAAAAAAAATACTTGAAAACTACTTTCAAGCCAATAAATGTAAAAAAAAAATCATAATAGTTGGCATATCCCACAATTCATACAATAAACCATATCATCATAATTTAATCAAATATTTGGAACCATAAGATGTCAAAACCTAAGATTATAGAACCAAACTTAAAACCAAAATATTTAAATATGTATATAGTAGACATGAATTTACATTAAAGCACCCATAAAATTGAATATATAACCATAAAAAAAATTTAACAATTTTAACGATATCCATCAAAACTTAATTTCACCAATTAAACTATAAAAGATATCTTATTGAATAATGGTTATAAATACCTATTCACACAAACTATAATCATGCATTAATCCTCAAACTCATTGATATGCAGTTAATATATATACACACTCAAGTATAATAATATAAAAATAATATTGGCTTGCCTTAAATATTTCATGTAAACTCAATTTTATATTTATAACTAAAGAAATTATCATAAAACTTCTTTATACGCACAAATACTTAAAAAAAATCCATAACCATTAAATATAAAAAGAATCTCAAATTATATAAAAATCTTTATATGTGCAACTACTTATGAAAATTCATAGCCGCCATATTTAAAAAAAAATCCAAATATTTTAATTTTAGTCGGGTTTCATAAGAACTAAAACTTATATAAAATAATTATAGCAGAAATCAAAAGTAATCACTCATATATATGAATTAAATTTAATGGTGAATATAATTCATCATGAATAAAGACAAAAGATGATAATTCCATATATATTCAACCACAAACAGAAAATTTAAAACAAATAATACAAAAAAAAAATATCTTACCAACATTTTTTTTATTAAGCATAATCATGAGCAAAAGCATAATATACATATAGCAAACTATATTTTAACCTTAAGCAACTTATATTGTGCGTTGTTTTATATGCGCATACATACTAAAACAAGCAAAATAATTGACATAATGCCATAAAAAATTAATCTAAAATGAATTATCAGATTTGCAGAATTAATCCGAAAATTATAAATCAAGATTTACATACAATAAATCAAGAATATCAAGAATGTTATATTATGCAATTGCAATTAAAACATTCTAAACAAGAAATTCTTAAAAGATCAAAACCATAATTAATCCAAGATTCGTCGTTAAATGGAAATCAAATAAAAAAATAACCTTAAAAAGATTGAATCATAATTAACAGATAATCGATTCATTTTAAAAAGAATAGAAACTTAATCAATTCTCAATGATTTGACATGACGAGGCTCAGATGACACTTGTTAGATTTGTAAAATAAATCTGAAATAAAACTTAATAAACTAGGATCTGTCATGTCAAATCATTAAGAATAAATCAAGAACAAAACTAGATGTAGAAGCGTACCTAAATCCATGAATTTCTTGAAGTTTTACCGGATCTTAGGGCTTTGATCTTCCAAATTAGCACACAAAAAATTTAGAGAATATCTGCTCTCTTTCCTAATAATGGGATATTAGAAAAGATATCTTGTGTATAATTTAGAGACTATAACCCTAATATTTATAACATTGGCATATTAGTTCTAATCAAATTCTAATTAGCTTATCATTAATCTGAATTTGATTAGAATTCAATCACTAGAGTATCTACACATATTTGACCCATACTTTATTTAATAATTAAAGACTAATAAAATTTTAACCAAATTAGATCACTTTTAATTTGGGCTAGCCTATCATGATAGTAAATAATAATATGTAATTATCTTTATTATATATGTGATGTTCATATTTTCCAACACTTGTCACATCTAAGCATAAACTATATGCAACAATTCTTCAGTCATACGTGGTAGCGTAGCTAATTCTGTTTCTTGACATTGATTTCATCTTCCTTGACCACTAATGCGTGCAACCATAGGTTAATAACAAATCCTAATATAACTCTTAGGATCTAATTAGGCTCTGATTACTAAAGTTCATGTAGACTGGGGAAGAAAACAACAGTAAATTAACGAATTAGGGCTAAGCAAATGAACTATAGAAAAACTTTTGATTTCTTTATTAAATTCAAAGAAATACTAATAAAAGTCTGCTGTTGAAAAAGCTGTTACAATATATACAGGAGACTTCCTTGCAAATAAAATAAACTGAAATAATAAAATATATTTATTTTTTAATTTTAAGCTCCTGCATAACAGTTACACCCAAATTTGAATATTATGTGGCTTTTCAAATGCATCCTTAAAACAGATAATCTATTCATGATTTAGATAAAATGAGTTGAGCTTTGATCTTGACCTTTTTTATCAAGTATTTAAAACCTATTAATAGTTAATATTCACATTTAAGAAAAAAAAAGATGTAATTGTGAATCAATAAGACTTAGCAATCTTTTTAAAAGAAATACTTAACAAATAATGGTAGTCATTTGCATATTCCTGGCAAGGGTAGTGCACGGACTATTGTTCATGACATCCATGAAAACTGGATGGTTGATTTTATCAGTTTTATATCTAATGTGATTAGTATTGGAATAGAAATGTGGGCATTTAGAGATCGGTTAAATTTTACTTTATAATTTTATTTTAAAAAGTTTTTTATGGAAATCAAATGTTGAATTTGTAATAAATTATGTTATATCCGGTCAAGACATGTGATAATGTGAGAAGTGACTTGAGAAGTACTCATGGATGACCTTTTGTCTTACACCACCTGGGTTTGACTAGCTACTTGGGTGCTTCACACCTCCATCAGGCCATCCTTTAATAGCAGACTCTCTTTTAGGCTACTCGATATTAGTGAATATACACTTATCCCCAAAAGGGGACTATTAAAGGACTACTGAGATATAACAATCTCGTATTATTACCTCAGCAAAGGAATGTCAAAGCAGTACCATGCTTGACGAAAACCAATGTGTAACGAATAACCACCATCTGTATTTTTTGTGACATGATGCCATTAAGCATAGGGACTTTCCCCTTATACATACCTCAAGACACACGATGATAGGATGATCTTTTTCTCCCTTTTCACCAACCTTAAGCATTTTATCCTAGCACAGTCTCCCCAACCTTTCTTCTTTCTCCTTTGATACTTCGACTCTTCTTATGTCACAGGTGAATCTACCTTTTTATCTTCACTACCATCTCCTCCATTGTTGAACAATAGTATCAACAAATTAAGTTTGGAATTCTGATTTGGATATTTGTTCTCTTGGGACTCTTACTGCTAGCTGCAGGCTAGCTGGACTAGTTTGGATTGCAGTATACCTACAAGGAAGGAAATCATGTAGGCGATATGTTGGAGTAGTGATTTAAATAGTGAATATTGTAACATCAATGAAATTTTGTGTTTTTTGGACTCCTCCTGATTGTTGTGTACCCAACAATGCTCTCAAGTTTAATGAAATGTTCTGTTTTTAGATTAAAGACAATTCAAGTTGAAGACCAGTACAAGCACTTGTTGTCAATAGCTAGTCATACCTGTGCAGTTTTAAACTAATAAGGGTCCATTTTTTATACAAAATTCTTTTAATATAGTGTATTTTGAAGAAAAATATATTAAATTTAATCTCAACTAATTCAAAGTTTGTACTGACATTTTATATATTTTAGAGTTAAATTTAAATAAAAATGTTTTTTTATATATAATTAATTTTATTTTTAAATAAAAAAATTTGTTCAAATTAGATTTAATATGGACCGAACAAATAACTCAAAGTTTGGAGAGATCTTATTATCATTCATGGAGTATTTTTGAATTTTTAGAAACTTTTATATTTTTCATATTAAATTATATATATTTAATTTTATAGAGTTTTTAATTTTCACAATTTTTATGATTTTTATATTTTTATTAGAAATTTAAAAAAAAACTTAATTTTTAAAACATTTTTTTGAACTATTTATATGTTTTTAAAAAGTAAGGACCAAAGATGGAGGAAAATATGGTAGCCGTTATGGTGCCAGTTTGAGGAAGCAAATTAAGAAGATGGAGGTGAGTCAACACTGCAAGTACTTCTGCGAATTCAGTGGAAAGTATGCAGTAAAGAGAAAGGCTGTAGGAATCTGGGGCTGCAAGGATTGCGGGAAAGATAAAGCTGGTGGTGCTTATACTTTGAACATTGCCAGCTCTGTGACGGTGAAGAGTACTATTAGGAGGATAAAGGGGCAAACCGAGAGGTGAGTTGCTGCTGACTACGTTTTATGTTCAACTTTGGTATGATGTTTTTGTATGTGTCGACTACAAAGCAGTTGAGTCATTTTGTTGACAATTATGATGCTTAGTTCTTTAATTTTATATCTTTAACTCTGGTGTTGAAATATTTGAGTATTGTTATTTCAAAAAAAAGAGAGTAAAGATTAAATTAATAAAAAATTGTTAAGTAATGAAAGCTAAAAAACTTATTACATTCCTTTATATCTTAACTTAAATATCGAAGAGTAATCAAAGTACCAACTCCGACACCTCCTTACCTTATTTTCTTTTACTTGTTACATTCCTCTATACCTCATCTTCCATCTAAATTTTTACCAATTTTCTATTTTAAGGTAATTAAAAAACAATAAAAGTTTCAAAAAAAAATACATACCATATTTTTCTCCTTTATTTGATTTTAATTAGTATCTAATATTTTTTTTCCTTTCCTTTTCCTTACATCCAAACAATTAAAGTTTACATTAAAAAAAATCCTTTTATATCCTAACAAAGAAAAACGATATCCTTATATTTCTTTCCCACCTTTCACTTTCAATCCATCCAATTTAAGGAAATGAATAACACTGTAATAAGATAAAATGGAAATTTCACTTCCACTACAATCCAACAGGATAAAGGAAATGAAGTTATTTATATATTTATTTGTTTATATTTTTAGAACAAAAATAAACTTTGTTCAATGATTTTTTTAATACTGTTTGACAAAGTTTAAAAAAATTTCATAAATATTTTTAAAAAATAATAATTGTTTAAGTAAATAATCAATAATATTTAAAAATATATATTTTTACATAGAAAATTTAAAGTTTTAAATATAAAATATTAATTTTTACCATTAAAATAAAAATAATTATAAAATAAATAAAAAATGAAATTTGACGTGCTTCATAAACCGTTTAAACACTTTAATTTTTGATTTTTTAATCTCAATCCTATTAGATGTTAATTAAAAGTTTATATTTTACTACATTGATAATTTAATTGATTAATTTATATCTACTAATGGAAAAGTCGAAATAATTCCATTTCAAATAATAGCCATAGTAATGTTGATGTTGTTGTAGGTACATGTTTAGTCTGGGTTGGGAGCTTTGTAAACTCAAAATTATGAGAGCTCCATCGCATTTAGAAGGTGCTGGGAGTTTATTGGAGGCTGCCGAAAAAAAGATGTGTTAAGCTGAACACATATGGAGTATTGTCGGAAAACAATAATAATACTGCGATTAGAGGAGCATTTAGAGACCATGATGCCAATTGGATGTGCAGTTCTATCATGTGGATTGGAAAGGCCTCAATTTATAATGGGAGTTTGGTTTTAGACAATTGGAATTGGAGTGTGTTAATATTTCTGTTGTGGAAACTATCTTAGCTGGTGGCGTAGGTAATAGTATGATATCATAATTACGTTTGATTAGTCAACTTCTATGCCGAAATTAAAAAGTTTATTTCCGACACATCCCTAAGGAATATAACAGAGTAACTGAATGAATGACTATGTTTATAAATAGAAATTATGATAAGATGCAGGTAAATGAAGAGACTTCAACCTCATTATAGAAACTTCTGAATGTTAATTTTAATTCAATAATTGTTATTTTTAACAAATTTGTTGTCATTAGATTCAATTCCTAACGGTTTCTTGTTAAAAAATGAAAAATTATTATGTTTATAGTAAACAATTAATTATAAATCTAGCAAAAAGATATTTATATTACTTTTTTATTTTTTTTTAAGAAAAGAAAAAAGAGTGAATAAGAGAGAAAAGGAAAGGATGAAAGGAAATTCCCCACGGCCAGTTAGAGTCCAACAGTAATTATCATATCTGCGTCATCTTGGGTTCTTTGGATTAGAATCTTAGATATCCAAACAAAACCCCAATGAAAAGTGGTGAAGATGCTGACAAATTAAAAAGGTTGGAGTACGTGCCCCCATCTCTAAAGTTGTATACTTCCTACGCAATAATGTTCTTTCCCCCCTTCTATATAATTCTGCCAACACTAAAACCTTCTGGTTGTTTGAACGCCGAATGATACTTTAATTTTATCCAAAAGAATCCTTTTCTGCAGAAGCTGAAGCGATGTTGGAAGGCAAAGCTATGATAAAAGAAACTGATATGCCTGAGAAGATGCAAACCCAAGCCATGGATTCTGCTTCTCAGGCACTTGATCTTTATGATGTTTCTGACTGCATCTCTATTGCTGCTCACATCAAGAAGGTCTTAACTTGCAACACCCTTTTCCACTCCTTTGTTTTTTATGTCTAAGAATTTAGTATTACAAGGTTCAAACTTGGTTCTGGGGCATCTTCATGTATGTGTGTGTATTTGTTTGGGTTTGGAATTTTTTTTATTTGCAGGAATTTGACAAGGAATATGGAGGTGGATGGCAATGTGTGGTGGGTTCAAACTTTGGGTGTTTCTTCACTCATACAAAAGGGACTTTTGTTTATTTTGCTTTGGGGACCCTCAATTTCCTTATATTCAAGGGGGCAGCTTCTTAATTTTCTTTTACTTATGAAGACAAGCAGAGTGTGAGAGAAGGCCAAAAGGGCACTTCACCCCACATCTAAAACAGCTTTATTGGTCAGCAGAGATATGTAAAGAATAATATGCTTGCTGTTGCCAAGATTTCTGTTTAAATGATATCCTTGTTGTTAAAAAGTCTCCTATGCTTGTTTGCAATATTTTTTATTTCAGCTGCATTTGATACTGCGGTGGGGTTAGAATAATGTAAATTATTTTTTTATTGAGAAATCCTTTGTTTGCATTTTGTTATATGGTGGTTGTCTTATTCAGTAGGCAAGCTGCTGCTTATAGATTAATGGCAGTTGGCAAACTCCAACGCCAGAAATGATGAATGATTGAGCCTCGATTATCTTTCAAAGGGAATGAGTCAGTCAAGCTGCCGTGCCCTTTTTGAAATCTAAGCTTGACACATGGTGGTGTAATGGTTGATTGAGTATTGATTGGGTCTGAATGAGCAAATGGGCAACTTTTCTTTGTTGACCTGAAAGACTTAATACAGCTCACATGATGTTAATACAGCTCACATGATGTTATTTCAAGTGTTCACTAACATATATGATGATATATTTTTATTCACACTGTAAAAATAAAACTTGGGTTATTTACATATTTTAAGTGGCTGAAGCCTAAATATACATTTTTTCAATTACGGCAATGAAAATATGATTTTTCAATGGAAGAAATGGGCACACACTTTCAACTCTGCCCCCTTTATTCAACCAAAGTAAAGCTTATTTACCATTGCTGCATCAACGACCTCTTGAAGCTATGAATGTGCAGATCTGCAGAACCACCATTTAAGAAGTTGGTAAAACCACACACTTACGCACAAATCTCAGCGATTAATCCACTTAATAGTTGCCTTTCAATGTCATCCACTACTTGTATTGTGTCATCCACTGAAAATCCTTTCCTCCAACCCAAGTCCCATATTCCACTCAAAACTTCACTGTGGTTTATATCTCTTTCCAGCATTGAATAAAGACTATCAGCAGGGTAGTTTTTACCAGCAACTTCACTGTAGCTTCTCAGAGCTTCGACCCCATCACAAGTTTCCTTTAACAAATGATCTAGAGAGATATGCCTTTTGGCATTTCCAACCAGGCTAAACCAAGGAGGGTGAATCATTTGAGAATCAGGATTGCTTCTTCGTCGGACAATTTCGTTAGCACAGTCCAAGGAAAGTCGTGTGTCAGCATCTGAGAAACCACTGATGCCAATTTTTTGCAAAGTTGTAGGAACATTTTCACGAAGATCGAAAAGTTCCTCCACATGATTGATAAAAGCTGGACTGCTCAATAGCAATGCCTTTAGACTGGTCCCGGTCATGATGCTTTCACAGTCAGTTCCGATGGGAGTGATGAGGTCATCATCAACTTCTTCAATAGATTTTCTGCTGTTCTGATCCCCAAAGGTAACCAGGGTAACATCAAAAACAGAACTCTCACTGCAGCGCTCTACAAGAAAAACAAGGCGAAAGTAAAGAAATGGTAAGAATCTTCATTTTGCACATAAGGTACAGGAGTTCACTTTTCTAAACTGAAATTTTAGAATTTATTTTGCCAATTCCATTATATGGTTACCTAAAAGGCAGTTATACTTATGTGAAGAAATGGTGACAAACTCCACCCATTATTTGGAGGTCCTAGAATGTTTTCTCAATCATTTCTCCTTAAATTTCTCTTTAACTTACTACAATATGAAAGCATATCTGTTTATATATCAAATTAAGTTCCTTCTCAAGCTACATGCTTTTCTTTCAAGGTTAGATGGTTTGACTATCCGAGTTAAAAGTCAAGAAACTCAGCATGATGAACACATTGGCTTCCGAATATTATGTTATTGACTCCAGAAGCTCGGGTTGGGAGAGGAAGGTGTCAGCACTAGAAGAGAGAATCAGCAAAATATAACATAAAATTATTTTTAAACATGAGACATTGTACATGCAATTACATCAGAAATGCTGGTCTATATGTATCTACATCTGTAATGTGAGAAAATGGCATCTGGGTAATAATGTCACACCTAGAACACTGATATAATAAAATTTCAGTTTAAAGGGTGTTACCTCCAATCTGAATATCAGTGTGTTCTGCTCCCTCCTCTCTAGGAAGTTGATCTGAAGTTGCAGAGCCATACTCTTCAAAATTAGTATCATTTTCAGATGCAGGATCAATCCTCTTTTCTTCCAAAAGAGTATCATTATTTGATGTAAGATCAATTCTCTTTTCTTCCAAAAGAGTATTGTGAATGGATGCAAGATCAATCCTCTTCTCTTCCAAAATAGTATCAGTTTCAGATGTAAGATTAATATTGTTTCCTTCCAAAACAACCTGATCTGCTTTGCATTCTATCTTCTCAGTCTGCAAAGAAGATGAACTGCATTTAAGAACTCTCAATCTTATTTTCATAGCTTAATACATGTTGCACAGGCATTTCAAATCGTAGATGTCAACATTGCTATTTAATGAAATTAGATTTATAACAGCAGAATGTAAACTTAAAAGAACTCACAGTTATTTTAACCACGGCAGACTTGCTCACTGCTTTTTTTGTTGAGCTCTTTTTCATATCAACAGGGCCACGAACTATAGTTTGTGGTTTGCGAGCAGAGTTGGAGTTTGCAGTTGCACTTGGTTGGTGGGAAACTTTACTTTTCATAACATTTGAAGCATTTTCAGGCTTACTGGACTTCTGAGGGGCAACCTTGGCTTGAACTTTAGACCTCAATAAATTCTTTGGTTTAGGAACCTCCTTCTCAAATGGTTTCCTGCTGCTTATCATAGGCCTTGGTATCATGTCAATGTTCTTCTCAGTTGCCACTTTCTTCAGCGATGACTGAGTTATAGAACCTGAACTTTTCACCCTAGTAGAAAGGCTTTGCTTAGTCTTTACTTCCTTTCTCGCTGGTCTGGTCTCATTTTCTCGGCTGTCTTTTGCACCTTCCTGCTGGATATGTCTCTTCACTGGAGTTTCTTTTGTTTCCAATCTTCTGCTTCTTTTACTGAAGTTCAAACCTCTATTGTTGGAGTCAATTAATTTTGAAGGTGAATCCTCTTTTGCTTTTGGTTTTTTGAGCATAGTTTCTCTGTTTGAGCTTCCCTCCTCCTGAAGCACCGGTGCAAACTTCTCTTCTGGTTGCAAGTACCAATCATGTCGAGGTTTTATGAGTACAATAGGTGGAGTATTGTTAATTAACCTGCTTCCTGAAAAGAAATCACTTGATTGATAGGAATCAGGCTTAATCTCTTTGATGGAGTTGCTTTTGAGAAGCACTTTAAAATGCATCGTTTCAAGGACATCCTTTAGCGTCTTCTCTGGATCTTCTGTCCGGAGAGCATATTGAGGCTTTCTCACTTTCGGTGTATCAATTTCAAAAGCAGGTCGCTGTTGACTGAAAATCTTCTTATTCTCTGTATCTTTCTGGGAATTTGTCTTCCATGACTTTGGAGGCATTTCTTCTAGGCCCATAAGCTTTGCAATCAAACTCAGGCCTCTTGCCTTCTTCTCTTCAGCTGCTGACCAGATAGATGACTGCATGGAAGTAAAGTTGTCAGTTTGAACAGATGAAGATTGGCTTGAGCTTGTGGATGGGATATCTGAAGCTGAGTCCAGCGGATATCTTGAAGTGAAGCATCTTTTTTCTTCAGCATTTATGTTTGGCAATAGATTTTGCCTAGCTAAGCTATCTCTAATCACTTCCCTAAGCTCCTCAATGCAATCTCTAGAAGAAACACCAGCTGAAAGGTGCGGATTCTGGATTGCCTTTCGGTAATTTCGCTCTTCAACTGAACTCAAATGCATTCCCTGAATCACTTGATCATTTCTCACCTTATCAGATTTTTCCTTTTCTTTCTTCTTCAACCTAGCCAAATGAGATGCTTCTTGTAACTTCCCCAGCATGTGTAAAGAATCCTGTAATTCCAGAGCTCCTTTCAACAGATCCTTTGCTAGATCTTTTGAATGCCGGTCGCACCAAATCCCTCCAGACCATGAGTTGATCACCTGATTCAGCTTGTGAGCTCCTCTTGAAACCTCCAAGAGCTGACAGGAAGATGAGCTATGAAGTTCTTCCATGGGACCCTTAGACACTGTCTCTTCTCTTCCTGCCTTACTCGCAACACAAACATCCAATCTGTTCCTTGCTTTTCGGCCTTCATTCTTATGCTCCATCTTCCTTGAACCACTTTCAGCCCTTCTAATCATTCCAGACTCTACGACTCCCTTCGGATCATCACACACAACAAATGATCTGTAAACAATTGATCTTAGGCTGTCTTGAGGCATATTCTGTTTATATCCGAAGCATTTTATAATGTGAGTCAGATGCCTACAAATACTAAAATATCAAATCTACCAGTACTAAAATATTTCTCATGAGATGATATTCTTACAGGCTTTTGATATTCTAATCAGATTCAAAGATTGGCCGAAAAAGACAACAGCAACACTTGTTCAGCTCTGGTTCATTGAAAACAACATAAGCAAAAATCCTTAAATCAGTTGCTGCCGCCCCATTAAACAAAACCAAATGCCATTAAAAAATGGGGAAAAAAACAATGAAATTACATTTCCCTTTGGAATGTTTCAAACCTTAGCTACTATCTTCCAGAGATTTGTTAATCCAGATAGATCCTTAAATCTAGATTCGACCATAAATAAAGATGAAAGACTTAACTTATATGATACCATTACATAATTGAAAAAAGGATATAAATTTAACAAAGTAAAAGCAAAAGTGTCATCTTTATATAAAGAGTAAAGAATGAGTTTTCCCCCCAAAACTTAATGGACAAAAACCTGAATTTAACAATTTCCTCTCATTTTCACCATTTTAAACCATCCCAGAAGAAGGCAAAAGGAAGATGACCCAGATGAGAAAAATGCATGCAAAAAGGGGAAAAAAAGAAGAAGAAGCAGGAGCAGGAGCAGGAGCCAAGAATTTAAGAAGAGAATGCTGACCTTGTAGAAAGCTGAAAGTGAAAGTGCAGAGACTCAGATCCAAAGAGAAAACCAAAGCAGTGAGGAGCATTGACTTTGTTGTTAAAGCAATGAAGAAGGGAGTGTGTGTGAAACAAGAAGCGCCTTCAGTTTTTCTTACAAAACAAAGAAAAAAAAACAGCTTAATAGATTAGTTTAATTGGGGGAAATGAGATGGTTAAGGAGGAAGCTTAGCAAGCGGCGTGATTTCATGGCGGTGGGACTTATAGTTATAATTTGTCGTACGCGTGTTGCAGGAATAAAGGCAAAAAAAAATTTAAAAAAAGAGTAAAAAGGAAGGGAAAAATCTGTTGGAAAGCACGACGAGGGAAAGCCCGGTAAACGCAAGTTTTGGCAACTACCCCTCTCCTCTTCTTTAACATCATCTTTCTGTAACTGCTCTTCCTTTTTTTTAATTCCCTTTTGGTAGAAGTCTGCTATTAATCCTTATACTTTGTAAAAGTTATGAATTTAATTATTATATTTTTCTAATTGGTCAATTTTAGTCTTAATCAAAAGGTAGTAATTAAATTTTTTGGTTAAATTCAATTACTAGTCTTGTACTATTTGTAAAATTGTAGATTTAGTTTATATTTTCCAATTTGATCATTTTAAGTCCTTATACTTTTCAAGTTTTGGAATTTCAGTCTTGGTGTAAATAATATGGGTTAATTCATTAACTACATTTTGAGTGAGTAATATGTGAAAATAAAAAATTAACATTGTATTACACATGATAGTATGTTGCATTTGATTTTAAAAATACCAGAGCTTAACTAAATAAATTTAACAAGTCTTGTTTCGTAAGAACTAATATTTTAAATTTTAAAAAAATATATAGATTAAATACACAAAAGTTTCAAAGTAGAAGGACTAATAGAAGCATTTAACCTTTCTTTTTTATATTGCAATATGTTCCAAGTTTTATTATTACTAAAATCCCGTTCGTGGGTGAAAATAAAATATTATTCTTTTCAAAATATTTGTACATGATAAATAAATTTAAATCTTAAAAATATTAAAAATAGATATTTTAAGTTAATGATTATTTTTATTTAAAAAATAAGTTATTTTTTAAATTCGTGATATATGAATCAGTTTATAATAATATAGATTATTTCAGTTATTTAGTAATATTTTTAATTAGGTTTTTTGTTCAATGAATGCATTTAGAAGATTATTTAATATATAATTAGTTAAAATAAGGAAAAAAAATAGAAATCCATCGGCTAAGTAAATTATGGTAAGATTATTTAAGAGAAATGAAATAATTGAGTAATAAGTTAGTGTAACAGAAGTTCAATTTATTTAAAAAACAATTAATTGTGTACATTAAAGAGACTGTTTGGGGTTTAATGGTGCAAGCCGCAAGGTTTGAAAAGAATAAAAACGTATGATGCTTGTGATGGATAGAAAAGACAAAAGAAGAATCAACTATCTCATTATTTATTTATTTATAATTCAAATTCATGTGTTAATCATGATTAATTTTTGGAATTCTAATCAGTTAAAATAAAGAGTTTATTGGTATCAAAATTGTCAGTTAATTGGATGCAAAATTTTCAGATTTGAGGGCTCATTTTAACAATAAGCCAAAAAAGAAGTTAAAAAAGTAATATTTAGAGCTGAGAAGTTGAAATCCTAGTCCCACCAATCACCTGGATTTTGAGTAACCAAAACTATGGTTTACTTGTAGCTAACATTATATTATATTATATTCTATACCAAACACCAGTTTTTTTTTTCTCTTAGTTGAGTTGTGAAAAAAAACAAAAAAAAAGCAAATGGACCGCATTTCAACATTTTTAAACTGGGAAAATTTTAAACAATGCAGTTTTTTTTTTTGGTTTAACCAAAAATAAGACTAAATGAGGGAAATATGTTGAAAAAAAGAATATTTGGTAAAATAGGTATGAAAATGCTTCTGACTCTCTTCAAAATTAAAATATATTTTTTTAAACGGCCAATTCACCCAAGCCTTTATTGAAATGTTTGGGAGCAGCGGAATCCATTTACCTCATTTTACTCTTTTTACAGTATTACAATAAAGTTTAATGCATTCACAAGAGTCATGCTATGACTATACATATATGAAGGTATGGTGCTAATACTACTTTTGGTGGTGCCTATCATTAATGCAATTCAAATCCTCACCATCGTTTTTGCTGCTGCTAACTCTATGTATGGTTATTCACCATGCTTGGCTAAGCTTAGAAAGTTTGCTTCAACCCTCTTTTGCCCATTTGTTCCAAAAGACAAACCTAAAATTGAGTTAGCAGAAAAGGTTTGATTGGAGTGTTATGGGTAGAAAGAAAGATTGGAAGCAAGCAGGGGCTTTATCTCTGAGACTAAAATTTTGTATTAAAAATATTAAAAGTAAGTCTCTTAAGAAAATGAAATTGAATGTTGATAGTGTAAACTAAATGAAAGGGCTTATATATGTTATATGAGAGCTGCTTTGATGTAAAAAAGAAAATGGAAATCCTGCTATACATTCCCCCGAATCTTCCTATGCCCAATAATTCAAAAGCAGTTTAATTCAGGACAAAAATAGTGTAGTGTTGGCAATCACATTACATTTCCCCAGTGAGCGGACGCACATGCCATTTGTAATTAACCCACACTAATTATTCTCCCAAAATTAGTACCAAAAACAATCACTAACATAAACATTCAACATGTATTTGTAATTAGTATGGCTCCGTTTTATTTTCAGTTTAACTTCACATTATCTCAAATTTTTTTTTAAAGTCAAAGTTTCTCTTTATTTTAAATTTCAAAATTTTGCAAAGTAGAGGGATTTATGGAAATTTTAACCTATTTGTAAATATCTATAATAATAATAATAAGCCCTTAAAATTCCAAACTAGCCATGAAGTTAAAACTGAAGCCGAATTGCAAAGATGAAAATACATGAAGAACAATTTGCGGACATTAATTAATAAAAGGTGAGAGAGAGGGAGGGAATGTCTCACAATTGAAATGTACGTTGTTTTATTCGTTTTTCTTTCTAAATTTACTCTGCCCCACCTAATAGTTTTTCTATTACTATTATATAATCACAATATACTCCTGCATCCTAAATTACAGTCTATGCTCAACATATTATTTATATTAATTAGATATAATAATATATTTATTTCTTAATATTAATATCTTTTTCATTTTTATTAAATTTGGTCTTTAATTTTAAAAAAAATAGAATTTTTTCATCAATTTTGATAAAAAGTCAATATTTTTTTTGTTTTTTTAACGAAAATACTAACTAAAATGTTGAAGATTTAAACATAGCAACTCCCTTAATAATCCACGTGTACTTCATACTATTTTTTTTTTATTTTTATTTTAAATATTTTTATAATTGATATGATATATAAGATAAGTTGTACTATGTCAGTATGAGGTTCATAGACATTACCACATGAGTTGTCATACCAACATTATTAAAAAAAGTTAATGTTTTTGTCAACATTTTTTATAATAAAAAAATAATTAGACTCTTTTTAAAAAGTTAATAATCAAAATAAAGATCAAATTGAAAAATATGTAAATATTAAGAGGTAAATGTAATAAATTGAGCCTAATTTTTTTTTTGTACAATTTAGAGTCAAAATCAAATTAGTGTGATAAATTATAAAAGATATGAATGAATGAAGACATGATGCAAATACAACATAGTAAAATAATTAATATATAACATGCCAGCAAAAAAAATCAAAATCTATACATAATAAATATTAATTTGTCATATATCTATTTCGTACGAGTTTAAAATGTGTCACTCCCATCTTTGACCTTTAATATTGTATTCTATTAAAAATAATATGTTGAACACAAACACGTTATGAGCACAAAATTTTCTCTACAAATAGTTTAGATAAATTATTTAAAATATCTCATAAATTTAAATATATGATATAAATACATATTTTTCTTAAATCAAATTATACAAAATATAATCAAACAATTGGATACTTTAATGATAATCTAATAATCAAATTTTAATTAATTGAATACTTTAAAAAACACACACTAAGACAATTGGATATAAAAAAATAATGTGAAGAAAGAAATTAAATGACTTAATAACCGATACCCATAAATCAAAATAACTGCTGCTCAATTCAGAATTGAGCAATTAGGAAGAATAGATTATTATATAAATAAATGAGATATTGGTTAAAAAAATTAATATGTTTAATGTTATTCAATGGTATTATAATTCATTTGGATGATTAATGAAGGTCATTCTCATGGGCAAATGTTTTATTATAGAGAGTCATTGGTTAAGTTATGAAAAGTCTTATTTGAATGAGATAATACTGTAATATGCTAGTTAAGTTATGAACTACATATGATAGGAATTTTCAAGTAAGTTTTTAACGTGATTTGATGATGGTTCACATGTTATATTTTAAATATTCTTATAGGTGAAATATTCTATTACGTAATTAAAATGATTGACTTAATGAAGTACATTAAAATTAAATGTATATAATTTTTGAGATAAATGTAATATTACGGAATATAAAGAATAAAAATATTGAAATTTGTTTGAATGATTAATGTACCTCTTGAATTATGTTGAGCCATCTTTTGGGGGCGTTTAATCTTGTTAGGTTGAAACATTAATTTTGACCAGATTTGTTCATTAATTGACATTTAACACACATAAAAGTGGGTCGTCCATATCTTCACCAAAAGTCCCTCATCAAATAATGCATTCAAACTGTACCTTTGAAAGCTAATATATAAAATACTTTAATTAAGGGAAATGCCTATGGAATGAAAAAGTTGGTCGTGGTGCCTCCATTTTCATGCAAATTTTAGCTTATGAAGAGGGAGTTAACTTAGTTAAATCAGTTAAAAAAGTTGTATGTTTTCCCGAACATTTTGCACCATTCATCCATCTTGCCATTTTTATTTATTGTTTTTAGACAAAAACCGTTGTTTAGAATTTATGTTTAATTTGTTAGAACCGACCCTCAAATTTATGTTTTCTGAAAATATGCACCGTACATTCTCTTGTTGTACATACAGTAATCGCCATTAAACCACTTCAGCCTCTATTTATTCAACCTTCAAAAATCACATAAACCCTCTTTTTTTAGTTCTTTTTTTTTTTTGGCTTTTGTTTTCTTCTTCTTTTGTTTTTTTGTTGTTTAAACAACACAAAGAGGAGGAGAAGAAGAAGAAGAAGAAGCTTTGGATTGACAATATGATTCGAACATTAACACGTAGGTACACCCTTCGAACCTCCTCATCTTGCAACCGTACGAGAATGTCGTCTGATAATTCAGGAAAGTACCACCAGAATCTGATCCCTGATGCCAATGATGATGATGATGGTATGGACATAAGAAATGAAGAACAATCAATGGTGCATCATGTAGGAGCAGGAACTCCCCATCACGATCTGCAATCTGATATGGAAATGATGAAGGAAAGGTTTGCAAAGTTGCTCTTGGGTGAAGATATGTCTGGAGGAGGAAAAGGTGTTTATTCAGCTTTGGCTTTGTCAAATGCTGTCACTAATCTAGCAGGTAAATATTCCTGTATGTATGTATGTATGTATGTATGTATGTATGTATAATGGTGGCCAATTATATTGCAGCATGGATATTTGGAGAGAAAGGGAAATTAGAACCCTTGGCTCCGGAAAGGAAAGCAAGGTGGAGAAAAGAAATGGATTGGCTTTTATCTGTAACTGATCACATTGTTGAATTTGTTCCTTCACAACAGATATCTAAGGATGGTACCAATATGGAGGTACATACCATCATCATCTCTCAAAGAAATTGGGATCTTTGATTACAATTTCACCATTGCTAATTAACTCCCAACCATTTTATTTCAACTCAACAGGTTATGGTCACGAGGCAACGGAGCGATCTGCTGGCGAATATACCCGGCCTGCTCAAACTCGATGCGATTCTTATCGTCAGTATCTCTAATCCTTGCTAACCTGATGATGATAAAGAATAACAGTATATGATATGCTGCTGATCAAAAAGTATGTAATGAAAACAGGAGACTCTTGACAACTTTGGACAAGAACAAGAGTTTTGGTATGCGTCCAAAAATGAAAATCAAGACATGGACAACAGCAGCCAAAGGGATGACAAATGGTGGCATCCTATCGTTAAGGTTCCCGAAAATGGACTGTCGGAAACATCACGAAAACGGCTGCAATATCAAAAGGAGTCTGTAAGCCAAGTGCTAAAAGCTGCAATGAACATCAATGCTCAAGTCTTATCTGAAATACAAATCCCAGAAAGTTACATTGATTCCCTCCCCAAGGTAAATAAATCAATGGAGCTCCACATAATAGACTAGAATGTTAACCTGTACTAAAGCAACAAATATGCATTTTTTGACTTAGAATGGAAGAGAAAGCCTTGGAGATTCAATTTATAAAAGCATCACAGTGGATAGCTTTGATCCCTTACAATTTCTGTCAGCTATGGATTTCTCGACCGAACACAAAGTACTCGACTTCAAGAACAGGATTGAAGCCTCCATTTTGATTTGGAAAAGGAAGATGAACCAGAAAGATGGATGGAATCCATGGGGTTCGGGTATCAGTTCTGGGAAAAGGGAGCTGTTTGAAGTGAGGGCTGAGACTATCTTACTCTTACTCAAACAGCAATTCCCTGGAGTTGCACAATCTTCACTTGATATTTCAAAGATCCAAGAAAATAGGGTACAATAGCTTAACCTTCTCCTCAATTGTATTCCAGGTTTGATAAACTTCGTTTTAACTAGTGTGTGAACTTTCAATAGGATGTAGGGCTGGCTATCCAGGAGAGCTATTCTAGGGTATTGGAGAGCTTGGCTTTCTCAGTGATGTCAAGAATTGAGGATGTTCTTCATGCTGACTCCCTTACTCGAACACGAAGGTGCAGCGAGATTGATTGCTCCGGAGATACTGATACTCTCGGGATCAAGTGATCCAGACATCTGCATTAAGGTTGATAATGAGGAGAGTAACACGTTCAAACCATCATCACATGGTTCCACCCCCAACAAAGGTTCCTACCTAAAGAGGATTGAAAACTTAAACGGGCTAAGAAGTTGTGGAATGATCCAGATTGATTGATAAAAATGGTAAATTTGGAAGAAAGGTAACAAGAGGAATTACAAGGATAAGGAAGAAGAGGGAGAGATATGTAGAGTTAAACCAATGTATATATGAGTCAGCCCCATGTTGCAGGACTCCTTTGGGGCACTCACCTTTCTACACCTTACATCGTTCTTGCTTCACAACTTGGACAGGGAAGCCTTAAGATTGATGCTTTTTGAGATTGCATTCCGGCTCTAGGATTATAACATTTTTTTTTTATAATCCGGACTGCAACCATTTGTTCAACTTCATTTTCTTATTTCTTTACATTTTTAACTACAAATATATCAACATTGATATCAAATGGAAAAATTGTTCAATCCATTGTCATCGGGCCTATAGATACAATATTTTAAAAACTTAAAAATAAATAAAAACAGTCACGTCACATTCATTTTTCTCAAACACCAGGAAATGAACAGTAACCCCTTCAGAAAAAAAAAATAACCTGCCCAACCAAAATCAAATAAAACTTCTTCACAAAAATATTGATACCAATAGCAAGCATGCCATTTACGATGAAGTTTAAAAGGACATGTACTGTCTAACATTGAAATCGAAATATCAAAAATCTGGTTCCAATCCAGACCCAACAGTTATTATGGAAAATAATATGTGCTTGAAAAGTTAAGAAGAAAACAGTCATGACATGGATGGGGCTAAAACCCAAAAAGTACTTGCTACAGAACTTTAAAATTTGCTTTCTAACAGCCACGGGTCACTGCAGCATGTATAGCATCAGCAAGATGAGGCACAGTCTTGGAGCTAAGACCTGCCATACTAATCCTCCTGCATGCAATATAAAGAAGAAATTTTCTTTTGATTTAGCATCACAATTAAAGTAGGCATTTACAGATGGATACCAGTAGGTATGACAATCTTCAGAAATATCATCAACTATGCAAATGCAAATGAAGTTCGGGTTAAGGGATACACTAAATGAAACAGAAGAAGAGACCGCTACAACTCTTAACTGTAAGCCATTAACACGGTGCCTGGGGTATGTGTGGGAGTAGGGAAGATGGAGAGTCGCTAAATTTGGAGGAAGAGATTACCAATCTATAACTAGAATAAGTGCTAAACTCGTTTTAGTAAGGTGCGTAAATAGCTCTATTCCTTTGCAATGCAGAAACAACTTCATTATAGCAGTAAAGAAACCCTCTTAATGTTGAATGAAAACTTTTAATCATATAAAACATTCATTGCATCCACGTCAAATGATCTTATTATGACTCATGCAAGAGTACTAAGAGCTGAAGGGGAAACCTCAAGGCATGATTTTCTAGCCTGGCACTGATTTTTCAGGGCAAAATGCGGATTTTTGGTTAGACAAAACAAAAGCATTTCTTACCCAACCATCTAGAAACCCCCAACCTTCCTCTCTCATTTCCGAAGTGTTTTTTTTTTTTTTTTGGGGGGGTGGGTGGAGGGAGTCAATACAAAAGGTTAAAAGAAAGAGATCTTTTTACCCATCAGATGTCATGTAGATGTGGTACTCCTTGATCATGAAAGCAACTTGATCACTGTCCAATCCTGTGAAAGTAAACATTCCAATCTGCTTTATAATGTGACTCCAGTCACCTGGAGTACCTGTAAGAAAGAAGATAGAAACATGTTTAGTTTCTGCTTGAATGGAGTACACCAAAGATCCATACAACAGTATAGAAAATTCAAGAAAAGAATACGCAAATTTCTTGTCAATAACATATACAACAGATTTTGACTGACTCTTACCTATCAAACTTACAGCTCAAACCTACCGGTTAAGAAAAAAAGGGGCACATATATGCATATACCATTAGAAGAAAGGATTAAGCAAAACCTTTAGCACTTAAAGCATCAAATAGTTGTTTCCGCATGCTAATAATTCGGTCTGCCATAGCTTTCAGTTCAATCTTCCACTCGTTATACATATCACTGTAAAAATAAAGAACAAGATTATAAATATATATATATAAATAAATATAAGAACAATTTTAAAAGAGAAACTATATGCAACCCACAAGTGAATTTGCTTGATTTGAGTAATGATCTCATTCAAAGTCCAACAAAACATTCATAGATGAAAAATTAAATTGAAACAGAAGAATACATGTTTTCCTCCTCTAATTAATATCACATGATATGGGCAAGGATTAACAGTAATGAGATAAATTTAACACCAAGATAAATTTGTTGCAATCGTTTCATTTCTAAAAATTTACCAATCCTACTCGTTTCTCTGTCATCTAACAAGTTCAGGTAGTTTGGTCTGACAAAGAACCCACCTATTTTTGAGGATAGTCATTGCAATTGAGGCACCATGAATTGGTGGATTGGAATACATAGGCCTAATCAGAAGCTTCAACTGGCTCTCAACCCTGCTTGCAACATCAGCCGCCTTACAGACCTGTAAAATTATTATCATTATTATATGAAAGAGGCCTTAGGCATATAACGAAAGAAATCTACTCAGAATTTATAAGTCCAGCATCTTACAATGCTGAGAGCACCAACACGCTCCCCATAAAGTCCCATGTTTTTTGCATAACTTTGAGCTATAAAGCATTCCCCGCCATCTGCAACAAACATGCGAACAGGTTGTGCATCTGCATCTAAGCTACCACTTGCAAATCCCTGGATGTCAAAATTCAAGTGTTTGTAAAATAACATATCAAAACTTTAACAACATAAATGGAGGTCGTTGAACAGCACTAAGTTTATTCAACAACAGACGATTACCTGGTAAGCACTGTCAAAGAAAGGCAATAACCCTTTAGATCTCATCGACTGTCTGATCTGTTCCCATTGCTCAACAGTTGGATCAACACCAGTTGGATTATGAGCACAGGCATGAAGAAGCACTATAGCTCCAGCTGGTGCTGCGCCAAGATCTTCTAGCAAACCTGTTTCCCAAAAATTTTGCCGTTACTTTTATTAGCTTACCACAAGCAAGATATTGGTTCCATAAACCATACAGAACTTGTTTAAAGGAACTTGAAACCAAAAGCAGGCAATAAAAAGGCAATGACATTTTTGCAGGAAGATTTATGGACGGTAGCCAAGATCTTATATTGAATATGCTTTTTAAAAAAAAAACTCTCCCTGTAATAAATGAATGCATCAATTGTTTCTCCAAAAATTTCTTAAACTAATCAACTTATTAACAGCAGCAACGCATTCACTGCATGGCCTATTTACAGAAAACCATTATCTCAGACCTTGGAAATTAAGCCCACGAGTTGTTGGATCATAGTAGCGGTAATTCTTCACCGACAACCCTGCCATCGTGAAAACTTTCACATGGTTTCCCCATGATGGCTGTGGAATGTATATAGTACGCTGGAAAACAAAAGATGGGCAAAATAAATATCACTTGCTCTTCAAAATGATAACAGCTTACTAAAGCAAAAATTAAAAAACCAGTCAAATTTACTTGGTGGTAATGCTTTGCTAAAAACTCAGCTCCAACCCTCAAGGAACCAGTACCAGACAAGCACTGAGCAGTAGCCACTCTGTTCTCTTGAATAGCAGGACTACCCAAAAGCAACAAACAAAAAACATCCATTAAGAAATCAATAAAATACAACAGAAATGGACAAGTAGACAAAAAGAATGGTTTCAACTAAACTAAAAGAAGGCACTTTCATTTTTTCTTCAATTTCTTCCTTTACCTGTCATCACCAAGAATGAGCTTAGCACTCAATTTATTGAACTCTGCGAGACCAAGAATAGGAAGATACTCCTTGACTCTCGACCTGAAAGTACATAAAACATGATCAATGAAACAATGCTAGCACGGCATGAAGAATAGAACGGTTTGAACAACTTACAGGTCATTAACAAGAAGCTGTTCTGCTTTTCGAACAACATTTAGAACTAGAGGTTTTCCTTCCTGTTGTTGTCACAAACAGATCAACTGAATCAACATTAAGTAGTAGAAGAAGAAGACTGATCAACTTTATTATTAAGATGATTCTTAAAGAAAACTTAAAAATACCTCAGTTCTGTAAGCACCAACACCTAAATTCAACTTGTTTGGGCTTGGATCCTTGTTATAAGCAACTGTCACCTGTTTGTTCAAATAAAATATTAAGAATAAAAAAAATAAAAGAATGAACGAATGAAACACCTATCAATCAATCAATCAAACGAAGCTTCCTCTATTTATTTTCTGAAAGAAAAAAAAAGGGAAAGCGAATCTAAAATGAAACTCCAAATATTCAAAATTACAGCAAGAGGCAAATAAGAAAAATAAAAAGAAATTCCTCGGTTACATTTGATCATAAAGCTCATGGTTAGCCGCGATCGAACACGTAATGATCCGATCAACGAAGATGATTGAATCAAACTTAAAATAAAGTATGAGTTACTGATTCAAAGAAAGGAGGATGATAAGTTACCCCAAGAATGGGATCTTCAGGAGCTTGAACAATGGAGGCAAACACAGAATCCATTGGGTTTGGAAAGACTCGTTTGGCTGGGGTTTTAGAGAGTGATCAAATAATCAGGGGGGGGGTTTCAGATTCTGTTTTTTAAGGCGAGAAAGGGATAGGTTGATTTGTTGAAGCAGCGGGCGTCTTAAACACCGTGAACTATGGGCGCTTCTGCTTTTCCAAGAGCCTTTCACTACTTTCCACGGTTTTTTAATTTTGGACTATTCTTTTCTACCGTTACTTTTTTATGGTTTTTTTTTTAATTTATAAAATACTAATTACGAAAATGTAACATATTTATATTTTCTATTATAAAATTAGGTGTCATCAATATGATTTCATGCCGCACCTTTTTTTTTATCCTGATTTTTATTTTTACTTATTTTTTTAATTGGATGGTTGTGGGTATAATTTTTAAATTTTATTCTATTTTATGAGAATTAAAAGTTAGTCCATTTATTTTAATATATCATAATTTAATTTTTATATGTTTTCGAATTTAAAAAGTTAGTCAAATTATTTAATACTATTAAACTCGATCATCAAATTATTTATCTCAAGGTCAAACGTAATTAATAAAATCATCAATTCAATAATTTATATGTGGCAAATTAGATAAGAATCAATAGTTCAAGTTTATATGATAGATTAATTGTTGAATTGATGATTTAATTAATTTTTTTCATATGAATTTGATAAACAGTTAATTTTAAAGTAAGTAATTTGATAATTTAGTTTAATAGTATTAAATAATTTGATTAACTTTTTAAATTCAACATATACAAAGATAAAATTATGATAAATTAAAACATAAAATAGAAGTATGAAATTTAAAATTTATACCATAATTACCCCAAATTAAAAAAAAAAAGAGTGACGATGAAAAAGGGTGCCAACATTCTAATGTAACCCCTTTTTTAAAAAATTATTATTTTATTCATTTTTATTAAAATATTTTTTTATAAGTGATTTCACTTCATAAATTAGCATACTTAATTTTACTATAAAAAATATTATTCTAGTAAATAATTTACACCATACCCTATTTTCGTAATTAACTTTTTTTATATTATTTAGATAAAAATCTATTTTTTATTTTTTAAATTTATTTTTATCTATGTATTTATACTATTATAATAATTTTATTAAGCAATGAATTTTTTATTTGTAAAATAATTAAAGACTCACCTATTTTGTGAAGTAAGAAAATCATGGATTTGATTTTAAAAGATTATAATT
Source organism: Gossypium hirsutum (assembly GCF_007990345.1). Taxonomy (NCBI): domain Eukaryota; kingdom Viridiplantae; phylum Streptophyta; class Magnoliopsida; order Malvales; family Malvaceae; genus Gossypium; species Gossypium hirsutum. Next base: position 15,329,064 of record NC_053429.1, read on the forward strand.
TTTATAATTTTAAATTTATTATTTCAATTAAAATCGTATTTAATTTTATATCAATTTTTAAAATCATTTTTTTATCGTTTTAGCAATATTTATTTACTTTCTTTTAAAATGTTTTAGTCACCTTCAAAAAAAAAAGTTCCAGTCGGTCTAAGAAATGCTTATGCGGCGACAGGCGTGCGGTTTTACGTGGATACAAAACTCAAAACTGAATATTTAAATACTAAGGTTAATTTCTGCTATTAGGTCCTGTACTTTACAAACATTGTGAATTTAGGCTATATACTTTAATTTGACTAATTTTAGTTTTTATACTTTTTGAATTGGTCAATTTCAGTCCTTATTTTTTAAAAAATTTAAAATTTTAATCCTAACCCAAATAGTAGTAGTTAAATTTGTTCAGTTAAATTCAATTACCAACCCTGTACTACGCTTTACGGTTATAGATTTAGTCCATATTTTCTAATTAGATTATTCTAAGTCTCTATATTTTTTGAATTTTAAATTTACAATTTTAATCCAAATGACTTGTTAATCCATCAACTAGATTTTTAGTGAGTATTATGGAAATAACAAACTAATGTAACATCATACATATGTTTACTACATCAGATTTTAAAAATAATAAAACTTAACTTAATGATTTAATTGTTATTGTCTGGTGAGAATTAAAATTTTAAAATTTTAAAAGTACAAGATGAAAATTGATCAACTTAAAATATAAAATTAAATTCATAACTTTTACAAAGTATAGAGATTAATAACAGAATTTAACTAAATGATAATAAAATAATAAATGTCATTAGTAGTAGTAGCTAGAAAAATTCATTTTAAATTTATATAATAAATAAAATTTAGAGTTTAAAAATTGAGCCTTTTCTCCCCGAAGAAGGTATTGTAAAAACAATATTTTTAATTTGGGGTCCATTTAATCTTTTTTTCTTTAATTAATGTATTTTATGCCATGTCAATGCTTTACATTGGACACGTAGTTATATTGTCTACGTTGCACCCTGTATATCTTGATTTTCCTTTATTTTTTATGAGTTAAGCCTTAATCAGAACTTAAAACGATTGAGATGAGTTTCAATTTTAACCCAAACAATTTTTATTGGCATTTTATCAAACATCAAATCAAAATACTATTTCGAAAAAAAAAGGAATTCGGTAAAATTAATTCAATCTATTACAAGTTTCTTATAAAAACCCATGCATATTTGTTTAGTAAAATAAAAGACATGCACCTTCTGATAGCAAAAGAAAAGCTACAATAATTCTTTTCCATAAATGCTATTAGATCAAGAATTAGATGTGATTATAATCGGGTCGAGTATCAATAGAACTTTAGGAATGTCTTTTAGGTTTGGGTCAGGGTTGGTTTGAAAAATAAATTTAAAATTTTGTCTAAATTTGACTTTAATAAAAATGTTAAAATCTGAGTCTGGCCTAACTTGCCTGTATTAAATTTTTTTATATTATTATTTTTATATAAAAATAAATTTGAAAGATATAATGTATCAAATACATAATTTGAAAATAAATTTTAAAAATTATTTATACTTAAATAATTTTAAGATATATGCAACTTAATTAACAAATACCTCTAAAATAATAGTAAAATTAATAATAAAACAAAAGTTATATAATATCCAAATCAAGATAACAATATAATAGAGACATAAAAAAAAACAGGTTTTTTCTTCTGTAAATTTGGGCTGAGTCAAGCTGGGTTCAGGCCAAAAAAGCTTATCGTTTTTTTGTCTAAATATATTTTTTGGTCTATATTTTTGTCTAAATTTTTTTACTTTTCGAATGGGCCTTTGAGTCGGACCGAGTGACCCAATTCATGATCAGATCTATCAAGAACACACGAAGTTATTAATAAATTAAAATAAAAAAATAAACAAAATATTTATATCTAATAGAAAAAGTTTTAAATCCGTTATTGTACACACAATTAGGCAGACACAATTGGTAAACAAAATGTTGATAGAAAATAAAATTTTTAATTAAAATAAATTCAACTGCCAATTTGATGAGAAAGAGGAAAAAAGGTAAGTATTGTTGTATCTATATGGACATTATATCATTGCCTAAGGCAAAAAGATTAAAACTACTCTCATTTGAGAATAAAAATAAAACGTGTATCCTGTTTTTTTACACACCTTTTTAAGTGTACTTAAAAACTATATATATATACTAATCTTAATTTACTATGGATACTAATAATTTTATCAGGCATACGTAGTAATTATATATTTAAAACATAAATGTCACTATTAATATATACAAATATGTAATAAAATTATCTAATAATATATATTTATATATATTAAAATTTTACATAAAAACTAAAAATTACTTTAGTTGAAGTGGTAAATAAAAAAGTTTATATGCATGGTGTTATTTGTTTAAGTCGAACAAGTTTCAATTTTTTTATAAAAATATAAGAAAGTTAAAAACATTCATATAACCATATAACTTATTTTACAAATAAAATAATTTTTTTGAAAATTCTCTAACCCAATAAAGGGCTTTATAAATAATATAAATATAAAAAACATTTAAAACAAAGGGCAGTATACTTTTTTTATTTCACAAGTAGTTTTTAAAAAAATTTTCATGTATCTCTTTTTATATTAATATTATACTATGTCCCTATAGGATACTTGTTAACCTCCTAACCCTACTTGTGAAGCATAAAAACTCTACTGACAATATACCAAATATTATTCCAATAATAAAATGAATGACTTGAAACTAATTAATAATAACACATGAAATATGTAGAATATTAAAATTTTAAAAAAAATATTAAATTGTGAGTAAAATTAAATTTAAACACATAAATAATATTAAGAATACTAAATCCACTACAATTATTTATCTTGATGTTGTCATCAATCTCGAGTTAATGTTGAGTTGACTTGTGAAATCAAGCCAATTAACAATATCATTAGTATATACAATTGACGGAGGTAATAAAGTATGCATAATATAATTAAAATGAAACATAATTTCAAAATGCTGAAAAAGATAAATTTATTATCTACCACAAAAAAGATTGGATGGGATGTGTCAATTTTATCCCGAGATTCTCAAGCTTCTGAATTTTTATCCTGAGATTCTCGAATGTAAGGTTAGGATCTAGATTTTTTAAGGTCAGTTTTAAAATACGCGCCGTGAGAGACGTGCTTAGTTAAGACGAAAACACCTCCTACATGTAGGATGTATCTAAATATTTTACATTTTAAAATAAAATAAATGTTATATTTTTAAACAATTTTTGAAATAAAATATTGTTTAATAGTGGCCCAAATATTTTACTAATAATAGAAAGAGGATGTGCTCATCAAATAAGTTTAGTTATCAAAATTTTATGCTTACACATAATATTGTTTTTTCTAGTATATCTTATTTATACTATCATTTAAACACATAAATAATATTAAGAATACTAAATCCACTACAATTATTTATCTTGATGTTGTCATCAATCTCGAGTTAATGTTGAGTTGACTTGTGAAATCAAGCCAATTAACAATATCATTAGTATATACAATTGACGGAGGTAATAAAGTATGCATAATATAATTAAAATGAAACATAATTTCAAAATGCTGAAAAAGATAAATTTATTATCTACCACAAAAAAGATTGGATGGGATGTGTCAATTTTATCCCGAGATTCTCAAGCTTCTGAATTTTTATCCTGAGATTCTCGAATGTAAGGTTAGGATCTAGATTTTTTAAGGTCAGTTTTAAAATACGCGCCGTGAGAGACGTGCTTAGTTAAGACGAAAACACCTCCTACATGTAGGATGTATCTAAATATTTTACATTTTAAAATAAAATAAATGTTATATTTTTAAACAATTTTTGAAATAAAATATTGTTTAATAGTGGCCCAAATATTTTACTAATAATAGAAAGAGGATGTGCTCATCAAATAAGTTTAGTTATCAAAATTTTATGCTTACACATAATATTGTTTTTTCTAGTATATCTTATTTATACTATCATTTAAACTCTTAATTGAGTTAGTGTTATAAGTCAATTATGTATTAAATCGGTTAAAGGAATTACAAAAATATCTTTTCGTAATAAAAAAATTATACTATTGAAGAGTACTTTAATATTTTTTAAATCAATAAAAATATGCATATGATAAGATTCGAACCTACATTAAGTACATTAGTAAAATTTTTAATTTACAGTTCAACCAAAATTTTAATTTTAATTTTATAAATTTATATTTTAATATGTAAATTTTATTATCACTATCAATTATATATATATCTATACTATTTGTAATAAAAAAATTTAAATTTATATAATTGGTTTCGTCAAAGAAATCTAATATAAGTAGCAGAAAAATATGAATTATTTATTCAAATCAATGCTAAAAATATGATTTTGACATTTTGATGAAGTGATATTATTTCTCTTGTTTTGTGTGGGTATGAATCTATTGGATGCATTTATTATTTGTCTAAATGATTTCATCAATTGTTTTAATTAATATTAGACCTATATGACTGTCAAAAGAAAGTTAGGCCTACACCCAAAATTTACCTTCAAGCTTTATTACTTTTTATTATTATTAAAAGTAGTATTTAAATTTTAGTTGGAATAACTTTTTTCTGTTTTAAAAAAAATTTGAAAGCCAATTAAAATGTAATATGTGGAAAAGAAATAAAATAAAATTTCTTTTTTCTTCCTTCACCCTCCCTACGTTTCATCTTCTTCCTCGTCAAAAAGAAATTCTTTTAATTGGTGTCTTTTGTTTTATAAAACCTAATCCCCAAAAAGAGATGACTGGTTTTTTGAAACCTCGAACGTAATCTCCATCACTATCATCGCTATTGCTTTATGATTGGAATGAAGATAAATAATGGTCATATTTTTCAATCTCTGTTACATTTCTGTTTACCTTTGGTTTAATTGTTATTAGAACGATGTGTTTTGGTTGTCATGATGTTTAGTTTAAATGGTGCGAATTGGGCAGCTGTTACTGACAATAACAGCCTGTCATTTCTAAACCGTTTTCTACTTTTATTTACACCCATCAACATACGGAGCAGATGGTTATGAAAATATGTTTATTGTTTTTCTTCTTCATCTTTCTTCTTTGAACCCTCTCTTTCTCTGCACTTTTTCTACTTGAATATTCAATTGTATCACTTTATTGTTTGTTCAAAACCTCCAAACACAATGAGGCAACGATGACTTTTTTTTTCCCTTTTTTGGCCATAAAGTTGAAGACTTTTGAAGAAACAAAAACAGATACTTAAATACCAAAGTAATGAAGAACAACACATATGGATGCACTCATATCTATATAACAGAACAACCCGAGTTTCAAAGAGAAATAAAAGAAGGCATATGTATCAAACCCTCATCTTTCCCTCACCACCACTACATTCAACTGATTCAGTTGAAGGATATTTGGTGCAAGAAAAGATGACTTTATTATTATTTTAATTCTATTAACATTTACATATTTTTAAAAATTGTTATCATAAATTATTAGGGTGACGATTGTCTTTGAAGGTTGCAATGAAGGTGAAGCAATGGTTAAAGGATGAAGACAGCAAGGAAGAAAATGTAAAAAAAAAAACAGGGAAAAGTAAATATTAATTATTAAGGCCCCGTTTGTTTGCCAGTAAAATGCTTTCATGAAAATTATTTCTGGAAAATGATTTACTTTTCTAGAAATGATTTACTTTTATGGTGTTTGGATGAATCTGCATAAAATATTTTCTATTGTTTAGCAGATTACCTGAAAATATTTTTCGGAAAAGCTATTTTTACATATATTAATAAATTTATATTTTAAATCGTTTTTACATCTATTACAATGATTTATTTATAAATAAATCAAATTAAATATATAATAATACTCAATTATTAAGCTAGAATATACATCAGATAATAAAAAGAAGAACAATGCAAAATGTGAAATATTTAAACCTTTGCTAAAGCACCAAAAACTATTACTGCACTTCGACGCATGTCTTGTAAGATAGAGCTTTGAAAATTTCATAAACCATAAATTCATAATCTCGGACTAGCTTTAATTTATGAATTCTGAAAAATAGATCCATAATGCCAAATACATGAAGAGAAAAAAAGCATGTATAAATAAGTCTGACATAAGTATAGAACTATCCATTCTTCTTTCAAATCTCTTTAATGAAATATTTACAATACTCTTTTTTTCAATGTTTGTGCGTCTTAATGCATGTTATTTCAAATGTTTGTCAATCAGTAACTCAATGCAAGCATTGCTAGCACCAAATAACTTTAAAATTAAAACCAGCCGTTGGCTAGTAACTGAAATAGCCTATGGCCACCATGTAGAACGTGCAATGTCGAGCCTTGAGTTGGTCATCAATGCTAAAGGGAAGAGCTACAAATCACATCTGTTGGGGTTTTGACAGTAGAGGAAGGGGGACAGTGTTATACGGAACGACCTTATCATCTGTGCTATAAAGATATAGCTGCGGACAGTACAGATGGGCCTCCAAAGCTGCATTAACCACCGCTCTAAACTTTCTGCAGTAAGAACCACAAGTTGTTTATCATAAATACAAGATTTGATTGTATTCAGAGAGAGAAAATAGCATGGCATGTATGTGTTCATTTAACATTTATGTGGACTCATAAGTGAATTATAGCAGAATCAACGTAATTGCAAAAAAAATTATAATTCTCGATATGAAAGTGAATACAGACTATGCTGACAGATCAGCCGGCTAGAGTCCAATGCCTTCTCGAAAATCCGAAAATGCATACCTGCAACATGGCTATGATCATTGCAAGGAGAGCATATAAACCTATTCCACCTGAATATACTTGCATAGTTTCAAAAAACATTGCAAATCAAGAACAGAGGAACACTACTTTTTGAACAAAACGAACAGATCATCAATATTGATAAACTCAAACCTCATTCAAGTCTCTCTGTTGTAAAAATACTTTCAAGATCAAACACAATGGTCGTAATTGAGGCCATTTTAGTACTGCTTCCTAAGAGAAAACACATAAGAAAAGTTTAAATTTAGAAAAAACAAAGAAAATATCTAGAAAAAAGTCCAAAGTTTGTGGAACATACAAAGAAATAAACTAAATAAGCAGAGCTTTAATTAACCACAGGAAAACCACAGTAGTCTTAATTTTGAGGAACATGAGTTAATCGAACCAAAATGATTTACATAAAATCCAAAAGTAGACATAGGAAATAAATGAAAATTAAGCAGTGATTCCCATTGGTGAAGATAAAGCAAGCAAATAATCAAAATTCCCATTGGTGAAGATAAAGCAAGCAAATAATCAAACTCAACACAGGAGCACAATCCTCAAGAATAATTGCAGCCAAAAATGAAACTTGACTCAGAAGAAATTGTAATAAGGAAGAGGCTATGGTCCAACTTAATTGACCTCATTTGACAAAAAAAGGGGATTAAAATAACTATATCTTAAGCACCACTAACAAATGAAACATCTGAGCACAGGAAAGTTTGTAATTGTAACAAACCTTGATAAACTCAGCAGCTTTTGGTCCATTATCCACATCAAAGCTGCAATATTGAACACCCAATTAAATATTAAACTGTGAGACAGAAGTGCTAAAGAAAATATGAAACATGGCTTTTAAATTGCCATATCAAACCAAGATGGAGATAAACAACTTTCTTTGGTGCACTTATCACATTTGCTATAAGTCAATCTAGGAACCTAAACATGCCTCCACCCTCATCAAATTCCAAGCATCCCATCAAATCTTGTCAATCAAGAAAATTCAAGAAAATAGGAATCTCAATCAAGTGAACTGTTTATTGATTAGAGAAAAAATGACCAAGATTTCTTGTTCATGAATTCTCGACAATCTCATCTTCCTGAAATAAAAAGCAAAGAAAATTTCTATGTTTGGTAAACTATTTAGCCTCATTCGCTACTAATATCCAAATACTAAGTTTTTTTTATGGAATTTCCAATTACTTGGACCTCCCAATTATCATGGACCTCAAAGAAAACAATGAAGACAATTCAAAAGTCCTACCATAATATCTTCCAAAAAACCTCACTACTAAAATTTCATTGTAACACTCCTAACCCGAATCCGTTGCCGGAACAAGGTTATGAGGTATTACTTGACTGAACAAAACTTCTATAAGGTCAGAGATACTTACCAGACATAAATTATCAACACATTAGTTCAATTATAAGGCTTCTCTAAACAAAATGAGCAAGCCATCTTCGCATGGCTATAATGTATACAAAGTCGAAATATCATTTTACCTATAGTCTATCCTATACATGCCTTAAACCATGATGATATACAATCTTCTCAACTCACATAATGACTCGATAGTGTGATGATATCTCCGGCTCTTCCAACTCGAACTAAAGGATAAACCTATAAGAAATGGAAAAGAGAACACGGAGTAAGCTTCAATGCTTAGTAAGTTTTAAGCAATGCAAACAATTAATTTACTTATAGATCAATTATTTCAAATTTTCAAGAAATCATTCCTAGGTAATTGTCATTTTGGCCAAGTATCCATGAACATAATGCATATTTAGCAAATTCATCTCACTTGAATCTGAACTCAATTAAAACCAAATATTCAATTCACAAATAAGATCATAAGAACTCGAAAAGCATCTCATTAACTAGTTTTAACCATGTTTGCAACAAAATCACAAATTCACTACAAGCTGTCTTCCTGAGCAACAGTCACTAAATTATTTATAACTGGAGCTAAGAAACTCCAAATCAAGTGCCGTTAATTTTCCCTGAAAATAGACTCACATATCTTCCATCCATCAAATTTTCAAAATTTTTTGTTTGACCAATCAATACCAGATTTTTATTGAAGTTTCCCCTGTTTCACTGTTTGACTATTCAGACTACTCTTCACTACAAATCAATTTTATCATTATACAGAATTCAAATTATGTTATCGTTTATTTCATTTGAAACTAGACTCATTAAGGAGTCTAAGTATATAAATTTTATCTTATAATCATCATTGTACAATTTACAATGATTTTCTAAAAACAGAACAGGGGATTTCAAGGTTATTTTGACTTTATCTTACGTCACTTCAAATATCTCATTATCTACAATTCTTTTGCTTACAAAGTTTCTTTTATAAGAAACTAGACTCATTAAGCTTTAATTACATAATTTATTCAGCTTCTAATTCAATTTCTACAATTTATGGTGATTTTCCAAAATCACGCTACTGTTGCTATCCCAAGCAGATTTATTACAATTTGCTCTTTCACACATTCCTTGCATTCAAATTATCTAAACATGTATATCATGTCATTCAAGATCGAACTCAAATAACACAGGCATTAAAATGCTTCACTAACAGCTTTAGTTTCATTGAAACGAATAAAATATAAAATCATATTCACATTTAATTTTCCACGATCGTAATCACCTAAAAATAAATCATATACTTCCACAAATCTTTCCACAAGGACCAAGTATTTATATTTGAATATAAACATAGAATCACTTCACATAACTTCACACATTTACCGAATATATCACGATCACATATATAGTCATAACACTTATTCACAGATGCATCACTTTATATACTTATAATTTAATTCAAATCAAATCACATACGAGTACATGATACGTACTTGACCAACTTAATATGTAATGCACTTTCAATTTGTCAACTTAGTGTAGGATCTTGTAATTGTATACTTTTGTCAAATTCATCGGCACTTGGCCTGCTAGGTATAAAACCCAAAATTATGTTACCAGCACGAATACATTTCCAGCACGAAGCCTGCGGGACTTTAGCCCGGATACATTTCCAGCACGAAGCCTGCGGGTCTTTAGCCCTGATACATTTCCAGCACGAAGCCTGCGGGTCTTTAGCCCGGATACATTTCTAGCACGAAGCCTGCGGGTCTTTAGCCCGAATACATTTCCAGTGTCTTGCTTATTTATTCACATGTTAACACATTTCACATAACATATCACATTAGCAATTCAAATGCTTCATTCGAATATAAGCACAAAATGTACATCTACCCTTTAACTTTCGGTTCAATAATCATACACAAGGAACACAAATGTCGGAATCCTGTATCATGACATATGTATCCTAACTATTCCTAAGATTCATACAGGGCTTTCGAACGTCGTAACTCGGTCGAATCGAAAGCTCGAACATAGTTTTCAAACTCATAAACATTCGGCATTTACAAGTATAAATTCATATATTATATACCAGCATATATACTTAACATTTAACTACATTTAGGCATGTGTATTTGCTTATAAACTTACCTCAGACGTCGTAAAACGGGACGGAGCTACTAGTCGACAACTTTCGTTTTTCCCTAGTCCAGATCCGATTTCTTTGATTCTTGATCTAAAAATATTCAAATTAAGCTCATTGAAACATATTTTCATTTAATTTAGTTCAAAAACACATAAATGGGCAAATTACCATTTTACCCCTGACATTTACAATTTTTACAATTTAATCCCTATTGCACAAAATACAAAATATACAAAATTTCAATATAACCATGTTGGGCCGAATTTTACCCATACCCATACAAGTCCATATATTTCATCAATTTCATATTTTAGTCTCTCAAATTTTTATTTTTGTAATTAAGTCCTAATTACTCAAAATCATAAAAAATTCCAATACAAAAATATGTTAACCCAACACCTATCTTTCATATTTCACCATCAAACCATAAAAATCACAAGCCTCCATCAATGGCATAACTCAAAATATTCATCAAAATTCAAATTTTAAGCATGAGTTTTGAAGTACTCGAAGCAACGATCTCAAAAACGTAAAAATTATCAAAAACCGACAAAAAACGAACCTTGGATTTGAGCTTGAGAGTTGGCCGAACCTAAGCTTCCCTTATTTCTTTTTCTTTTCTTTTGTTTCGGCATGGGTGAAATAAAACATATGCCCACTCATATTTTACTTTATAATATCTTTTATATGATAAAGCTTATAATTTTTAGTTTTTACATTTGAAATAATAATAAAATCATATAATATATATATCCTTTACCAACCAAACAATAAGCTAATGCACATGATATGGCTTTCACGTTTATGTCTTATAATATATATTACACCTTAATATAAAATAATATTTAATTTACACACATATATATATCTTTAATAAAATATTATAAAACCATATGGTATATACTTACCACCGTCCCACTAGTAATCAAATGACTAATTACAACTTAAATACTTCAATTTAAAAAGCCACTAACAATTCAGCCCTTATACTATAAACCATCAAATTTTCTTTTTACATGATTAAGTCCTTTTATTTAATCGGATACCCAAACGATAAAATTAAAACACGAAAATTTTACAGATATAAATTCACACATAATAAACACATAAAATAATTTTTAAATATTTTTTTAGCTCGAATTTGTGATCCCGAAGTCACTGTTCCAAATAGGGTCTAAACTGGGCTGTTACATTCATATTAATCCAGTGTCTTTTATAATGATATTCATACCAGAACTAAAACAAATTAAGAAATTTTCAGAGGTGAAGAGAATTTTAGATGAGATATTGGATTGAAACATACTAGGACAAGAGGGCAAGAGGAATATAGAACTACCTTATATCAAATGCGACGCCGCTTTTCTTTTTTACAAACTTAATTATTGGCATGCGAGCTTTTGCAGTCACCTAATAGGAATTGAATTGTTAGCTAAATATACTTTATTGTATCAGTAAACTTTCCAAAAAAATAAAATACTTGCATCTTTTTTGCAATTCCCCTTTGAGATAATGCCTTGGAAAGAGCATACAAACCAGTCTGTGGATTTTTTATACCTGACTCTAGAATCACTACCTACATAAAATGGAAACAAATGGCTTAAGAATGTCAGTCATACAGAATAGGGGAGAAATACAAAAATTTGGGTCAACTTTCCTCTGCCTATTGTTTTTCTTTCGTTTCCATAGTAGAAGATCTATATACTAAATTTCATAATCCTAATGAAAAACCAATCAACCATGTTACGCAAGCTACAATATAACAAGATTAAACATTGATATAGTTTAAGTTGCGAGACATAAACTTATGAGATAAAAGGAAGCAAACTACTCACATCAATATCACTTGTTGGTGAATAAAGCCCTGTCCTGAACGACCTAAAAACTTCTGGCTGCAAAGCAACAACTCATTACCATTTGGCATTGTACACTATGTATGCATTTTTATAAGTGTGTGCTTTTGTGCATGAGAGAAAGAGAGGCTGCCAATCATACCCTGCAGGCAGGCCATATGTACTTGATAACATCAAAAATAGAATGCACAGTTGCATCGGTGCTGCTTGCTCTTCGGGAGTAGGGGATAGAAAATCACAGAAGTCCACTATTTCTGCAATGCCCATCATGGTGGGAAGTATTAAAATATGTCCAATCTGCCTCAAGACCCACAGCATATTCCCCGGTGGTTCAGAAGATGCCACATCTGCCTCAAGACCCACAGCTTATTCAACAGGTTACGCCCCTGCGATTTGTTGGTTCTAAGGTTTTCGATTGGTCTTATTTCTACCCGGGTTTCAAGCCATAGTCTCAGTTGGTGGCCTAAGATAAGCCAACATTGAAAATGGCTTCTTCAACATTGAAAATAGCTTACCGATTTCAAAAGGGGAAGGGGAAGGGGAAAGGGGAGAAGAAGCGTCAATTTTTGGAAAATGTCTTACCGATTTCCAGAAGGGTAAGACATTTTCCTTAAAAAAAAGCCCTCCTTTTCGCGTGTTTTGTAAAATATTTTACCCTGGAAAATCATTTTCAAGCAACTAAAGATCAGAAAAGCCTGAGAAACTTTTACGGAAAAGCTTTTGCAGGTCACCAAACGGACCCTAAATGATAAATATTTTACTTAATTTTTTATTTAATTTAATAAAAAAATTCCATGTGTTATATTTTAATTGGCTTTTCTTTTGATAAAAATCTAATACTTAAATAGAAAAATAATATAGTTTAAGGATAATTATTCATTTAAGCTTTATTATTATTATTAATTAGTGGACTATTCATCTTTCCCAAAATTTTCATTACACTAAAATTCTATCTAGTTGGTTTGGCATTTGAAGGTTTTACTTTTTTTCTTTCTTTAATTCTTTTTTATGGTTTTGGACCGCAAATAACTTCCATTTAATAAGTCAACTGTTAATTAATAATATTTATTAAGTTTGATGGACAAGGCTATTATCTCGCTTGTATTCATTTTATTTATGGATTAATACATTTTCATAATAAATTAAATTTTTTGTTTATGCTATACTAATTTTGTATGCATGTCTTTTAACTTATTTAAGGGGTTATGATAATGTGATTTGCGACCGATTTACTCAAAAAGGTTCATTTCCAAACAAAATTACAGAAATGGGCCAATTAAAACATTATTTGCGGAAAATGGCCAACTTTGGCAAAACGCGCCTACGTGGCCGCGTTTAAGGGGGAAATTTCCAACAAAGCGCTCTCCCAGGGGTGCGCTTTGCTGGCACCAATGACTACTTTTTTTTGACCATTTTTTGACAGTTGGAGGGGAACCAACGGTAAAAAAGAGAGAGTATAAAACCCCCTTCTTGTATTTCACACTTAATTTCTTCAAAATTTAGCTAAAATCTCTACAATTTCTCCCTAAAGCTCTCAAATTTCTCATTAAATTTCTCAAAGCTCTTTATAATTAGTTATTTACTTTATTTTTTCTCTAAATTAATATTATTTTTTTATAGTTTCAAAAATATTTGATCGTGTTAGCAATGGCCAGGGAATTAATTGGTTTCGATCCTAAACATATCTCCGTCGAACCAATAAAAATGGTAATGGTTTATTTTAAAAGTTGAATATTATTTAATATTTTTTCATTTATGTAATTTTAATTAATTTGAATTTTATAATTTTTTATAACAGTCTGTAGATTGGGTGTTGCAAAGTTATATTCGAATATGCCTGGTCCGTCATCACCGTTGATAGAAAATTACTTGAGGGAAGCGGGTTTTTGGCACGTGGCCACTATAAGCCAGGGGTGCAAGTTGGACCCGAAACTCACTAGCACGTTAATAGAAAGGTGGAGACTTGAGAAGCACACATTCCATCTTCCATGCAGAGAGTGTATTATCACTTTGGAGGACATCCAGTTACAATTAAGATTGCTGATGGATGGGTCAGCACTCACCGGGTTCGTTCAATCTGCTGATTGGGGAGCCATATGTCATGATCTTTTGGGTGCAATTCTAGATAATATTTATGGAGGTCGGATTGAGATGGGCTAGTTATGAGACAAATTCTCGGAGTCGGGGAATGATTTGACTGAAGTTAAAAGAATACGATATGCTCAGGCATACATCCTTGAGATGATTGGAGGATACCTGATGCCGAAATTGTTACGAAACCTCGTACATCTGAGGTGACTGCTGAAACTCGTTGATTTTAGAGTAGCTGGCGAACTTAGTTGGGTGTTTGCCGGTGTTGGCAACATTGTAATTGGAGATGTGCGGGTGACGCGACCAAATAAAGCCAAAATCGAAGGTTGCCTATCACTACTATAATTATGGGCTCGGTTTCGCTTTCCATTTTTACGTGCTCGAGTGAACCACCCATATACATTCCTACTCATAACGAGGTAAAATTTTTATTTGATTTTAAAATTATTCTATAGATTTAAAATAAAATTGTATGCTGAAATTTTATTTAATTAGGTGGAACCATCTGGCGAGTTATATTAGAATACCTACTGCTCTTGAAGATATACGGCTTTTATTAGACCAACGGTCGGAAGCGCAAGTAAGTATTAAATAAAATATATATACATAAAATAGTCGTTTCATATTTAGTATTTAGTATTTAATATTTAGCATTACGTATATAACTAATATTTTTATCCCGTTCATATAGTTTTAATGGACAGCATACGAGGATCTGGCAATACGGGCAGTAATTCCGGAAGAATTCTTTCAAAATCTGAACATTTGGCATGTTAAGGTCCTATTGGTAAACTATTCTATTGTCGATTGTGACAATTTGGATTTCGACAACCAATTCCTAAGGAACCTGAGGTGCTCAATAAGCAGCACAAAATCGACTTACGACTAATGAATACGAATTGGCCGTTATTCTGGTTGGAATATATTAAAATTTGGGAAAACTGGTACGATCATATACCTGATCACGAACCGATTATCGTTCCAGAGTTAGCGTGCACCCCGGATTACATGCTATGGTTTAGGATCCATGGTAAGTCATATTTGTTGTCAAAAGAGCAGAGGTGTCAGCAAATCTGTGTGGAAAGGGAACGACGGGGCCCTTTAAATCCAAGGAGAAGGGATGATGGGATAGGTCTATCAACAGCGCCCATACAATCATCGGGCCCATCAACAGTACTCACACAATCGCGGGGCCTAATGCCTCAATCGACAACACCCACATCACAGCCCTTTCAGATTAACCAAGTGTGTATCTTATCCCTTATATGTATCCTAACCCTTATATGTTTCCTTTTCCCAGTCCTATGGCAGGTTGGAATGCATGACCCTGTGCATCTCCTTTCCTGATGACTCCGACGACTCAACCGATGATATATAGGCCATTGTCATTGGAGGGATCGCACGAGGCACCGTCGGTGAGCTCATCTTATTACCATTCCCCATCTCCTTATGGGATTCAAACACCTCCACCGTGGTTGATGCAAACACCTCTACATTTTTTATTCTACCAAGGTGGGTCATCCTCCCAACACCCACAATCGGAGCAACCACAACCCCCGCCGAAGCAACCAAGGAGGAATTCAGTGCATAATCATCGTCCACCCTCATGTGGCACTGATTTTGACCTGTATATGCATTGGTTTTTTTAATATATTTGTAGACACTGTTTCTATATTGTTTCATTTAATAAAAAATAAGTTGTTTTTAATATTTTAATTGTAAATTAATTTTATACTTTTAATAAAATATAAGTTCTTTTGAATAAGGCGGAATAGAAATAATGCAACATCATTTCATTACAGTAATTATCAACTATATTGGTTTGGACATGATCGAATTGTATAACCTAGGTTCCTCCACCATCCATACAAATTTCGCTGGTTCGTTCTTTCCTGAATATCCATATTATTACATATTCTACTCAAGAAAGGTCGACCTTTCGGTTTGCGACGCAATTCTCTATTCAGTAACAGCTTAAATGGAGTAAGCGATATAGACAGCCACTTACGTTCATTTGGGACTGGTAGGAATATGTGTCTCCACACATTATACATGTTTTCTGTAACACCCCAAACCCGGCCTAGACGTTATAACCGGATCTGATGCGCCACATCGAAGCGTTCAAAACATTCCGTATTACTTAGTTGGAAAACTTAGTTGGTGTTATAAAAGACACTTTTAAAAGTAGGTTAAAGTGAATGGAAGCTGTGCACCAGGTAGGAAACCAGGAAGAAGAGGAGGTGAGTCCGTCGGACTGCTTAAGTACCAAGCTCCTTTCGGATCCAATCCTAGACATGCACACCGCCATTGCCACACTCTAACATCTCGTATAATTTTGAGAAAACCGTTTGGTTATGTCCATCTTAAGAAAATGATTAAGGTTGAAAACGTTTGCTTAGCGGAAGTCTTACTTATATTTGTGTTATTTTGAAATCACTTAATGTTTTTGAAAACGCGTCCTAGAGCTAATCTATTTCGTTAGTTATCATAGATCAGTTTTATCATAATAGAATTAAATAATAAAGAAACAACCCAAACCATAAAAATAATTAGCGGCCTTATTACAAAAACCCAAAACCATAAATGAAAAATATGGAAAATCTAGTTCACCAGAAGAAAACGAATTTGCAGAAAACGTGTGGCCACTCCAAATCCCGCCCAGCTCCAAGTCCACCAACTAGGGCTCACCTGTAAGGATGGAAGAAAAAGGGGTGAGTTTGGGAAAACTCAGTGTATACAGAAACCTATCCAAAGCCCAAATCAGCTCGAGCCCATTGGGCCTAAGCCCTACTCAGATAACAGTACACAGTGGACCGAAGCCCTTTTCAAAATACAGTAGCAAGGCCTTATCCCCTTTTTACATAATAGTGTGGCCCATAGGCCCAGTTCAGTAGCATAGGTAACAGTAGTAGTAATGCATGCAAACCCATCTGGGGAGACTACTCAACCCACCAACCGCTACACTGCCCCGTACCAGCCCTACACTCCATGTGGGGAATATCTCAACCCACCCAGCCCTACACTCCACAGTTGCAGCAACGCTGCTCGAATATCAGTAAGTTGAGGCAAAGCCTCCAGTACGTGGATAAACCACCTTCAATACTTCCTCCATCAATACCCTAATCCCATGCAACGGATATTAATAAAAGCATATCATGCAAAATACAGTATCAATCAATCATGCAGTTTAGCCAATTTAAACCCTAGGGGTATTTCGGTAATTATGCTCTTTAGGGGTCATTTTCGTAACTTAGCAACTACACAAATTACTTCAGAAATTTTCAACAGTTTTATGCCATTTGGTTCCACCATCTAATTAACAGGCTAATTTGCCCATCTCTTACCCATATTGGTCCGTAAGCCCATTGGGCCCAGTTTTGACCCATCGAGGCCCTCTTTTCCCGAAGTACGCTAAGACGTCACACAAACTTACTTACCACCTTGCGGTGCTAGATCTAAGAATTACTCCATGTCTTGAGAGCATTCGCATACTCACAAGCCCATGAAATGCCGAAATTTCGGCATTTCGGCTTTTGCCGAATTGAACTAAGAAAGGGTGTTTGGTACACACCTGATTCGCTATGACTGCTACCGAGATCCCTTTCGATGTCCTACAATTGATTAGTACAGTCCTTATTTACAAACCGTAATCAGTAAACCCAAAACTTGCTCAACCAAAGTCGAACCATGTTCCTAAAAAGCCTTTGAACCCTTACCTTTTTGCCAAAATTGATAGCTAGTTCTGAATCCGATTGCTCCAATGATTCACACTTTTGATCCAACGCATAAGAAGACTCTATTCATAGAAAGAAAACATCAGTTACAAATCCTTAAAGCCTTATGCTCAAATCGACAGCCTCCCTAATTTTTTAGGGATTTCGGCTTTTCCTAACATCGTAAAATAAGAACAGATCTGAGATGATAAGTACTTACCCCTTACTCCTACTTGATTTCCAAGCAATCCGATGCAGATTTATCCTTAGAACAATGGTAAAACCCGAATCCAAGGGTTGAAGAAGTTTCGGCTATAAGCCCCTAAACCAATGGTACTTTCGGCTTTTGGGTGGTGAAGGAGATGACGATATGAGGCTATGACCTTGAAGTAGAATTGCCGTCAGGTATCTAGGATTAAGAAAAGATAATCGTAGATTTAATAAAACAAAAGAACATAGAAGGACCTGGCTTTGAAGAAATCGGCACAAGTAGTGATCACAGGATTTCGGCTTTTGCGACTTCGGCAAAGGTGCTGATGAATAGCAGGTTTGATGGACGGCTTTGGAGAAGAAAGTAGAGAAAGAAGAACAGGATAGGTGAAAGTTTCGGCTAGGGAGGAAAAGAGAGAAAAAGAAAAACCCTTGTGGTGCCTGAGCAGAAGAAAACGGCACCTCACAAAGCCCTAGGTGCCGAAATATTAACCTAAACCCTCTGCCGAATTTTCCCTCTTCAATTCCCTAAATTCGGCCAACTCTCAGTCTCTCACCCAATCCCTTAAATCTCTCCCCTTATCACTCCTTAATTCAAGCATTTAGACTGATTCAAACTTTCCTTTAGCAGAATCCACTTGGACTCCAACACTTACCCCTCCAGCACTTAAAAATAAATGCATCTATTTGTCAACACTGGGAATCGATCCCATGCCTTCCCCAATGCTCCACATGCCACCTTTTTAGGAGCCTAGTGGCGTCACCCTTGCCACTTTACTAAGGCTCTTTTTGTGATGCAATTTACCCATCACTCCACTTAAGGGCCACTTAGCCAGAACCCCTAACTCCTAAGTCCAAAAATTCAAAAATTCAGCCGGGTTTTGGCCAACACATGGGCCTTCTATAAGCCCATTTACCTACTCAAAACATTAATTTCACATCCAAATACAAAATTTTAAAATCTTTACAAAATATTGAAAACCGCGAATAAATCCGAAAATCAGGACGTTACATTTTCTATTTTATACACTTCGTCGACATATCTCATGGGATCCAAACGAAGATTCTGACAAGTTGCAATTGCATGAGCACATGGATAACGAAGTGCGTCAAATGTCCTACAGTCGCAA